>NW_021280508.1:54868-59897 GCF_002162155.2 Triticum dicoccoides
AGCTACTTCACACTTTGCTAGGTGAATGAACCTCGGTTCAGGGGGATGCATTCATAGCTTAGGATTCCCTTCGTGCCGACACGAGGGAGGAGGGGGGCTGCTAGCTACTTCGCTTGGTAGGTGAACCTCGGTTTGGGGGGAGGGGCCATGCATTCATAGATTAGGATTCCCTTCGTGCCGACATGAGGGGGGTGGGGGCAAGCAATACAGTGTGCTTTGTGAGAGAGGTGCCACATCGAAGTTGTATTTGGTATTTAAAAATCAAACCACCCTTTTGATACATAAATTTGGTCCACATGCAAGTGTGTTCGTGTTCTGACCCTCTCGCATGCCATTTTTCGCGAAATTTATGAACATTAGATAAGTCGGATGACGCAACAAACATGGTTCACTCAAACTAACCCACTACAAGAAATATGTCAACTTGTGACCTTGACTATTGGTCACTGAATGGTCATTATTTTCCATTTGTGACCTTTTTGTGACCAAAAATAGATGGTCAAAAGCTGACGGTCGTAAACTGAAATTAACGACCTTCTCTGTGAGAAGGTCGTAGATGTTTACGACCAAAATATGCCTACTATTTTGTTATGGTCACTAGCAGCCTCCCCCGGCCACGTAGGCATCCGACGTGGCAATCTGATGTGGCACAAGAATCAGCCCGGTCCAGTTCGGTGTTTTACATGGGCCGAGCCCATTAATTCAGCCTTTTTATATTTTTTCTGTCAATTTTTGATCAGCTACATGGGCCAAGCCCATTATTGCAGCCTTTTTAATCGTTGGGTCGTGGCCTTTTTAATCCATCGTTTTTCTAGTTTTGGGGGCCGTGGCCTTTTTAATCCATCAATTTTCTAGTTTCAGCCATACATATTGGAGCTAGGCCCACTAGTCAGACAAGCACCACATATCATAATCTCATACATAATGCTCAAAAATAATCCTAATCTCATACATCAGTCCCACACGTCAGATATTTCAACATTGCTCGGATTATTTTGGTAAGTGGATCCCACTAATCAGGTTTCCATTTCACAAATTTTTAAATCACTATTTCAAACAAAACAAAACAAACATAATTTATCAAATCTGTTACAATGTCACAATCTCTACAGCCTATTACAGTCAAACACAAACAAATCACTGGCATCATGGCTTTGCACTTGGCTTCATGGCTTTGCGCTTCAAATTTGTCCTGGTGCTCATGTAAAAGAGTGAACACAAATACTTCCAACATTATTGTATTGCTACTGGTCAGAACCAAACAAATGCAATGGCAACAGAAATGTAAGCAGGAAAGTACTAGAAAGGGCAAATAAAACAACAGACTTGCATAGTGAAATGTTTGCTTTTACAAACCTTATAGAATAATTTGTATAAATTATAAATTTAATATAGGCTTCATGAAGATGGGTAGAAAAATAAGGTACTTCAACCACTTTGCACAACAAGATCACAAGCAGGAAACAATGAGGAGACATTACAAAGTTTGTGGTGGAGAACATGTGTAGCTTCAGCAGCACCATGCATGTCCACAAGCAATATGTTCCTAATAGATATCAGCCCATCTCAATTTAATTTCTTAAGTTTCTAATATTTGACGATAAAAAGAGACCAATAAATCATGTTTTTTCTTGACTAGGCCACAATTAGAACTCACAAGCAATATGTATAATTTCAGGCAATGGTGTTTATGTAGACTTTCACTTGTCACTATATTTTTGAATGGGAATCAAAAGCATCCATTTTAGTAAACACGAGTTTAAGTTGTTGCATGAGCATGGACAAGTTTAAGTAAACACAAGTTTAATTTGCTGCATAATCATGGACAAGTCACACAAAATTTTAGTAAACTGTAGATGCTCAAAATTTCAGTGAACTTTGCATAATTTTGCATAAATATTACTACTGCTGGTCAGTGATTGTTTCTTAAAAGTGAAAAAGAAATAGAATTCCATGGAAAACTGCTTGTAGTTTACACTATGCAAAAAAATGGCATTCAACATCCAATTCAAATTCAATGAAGTTTAACTGAATGTGCAGTTTCACCATAGACTAGTTTATACAACCCCAAGGTCAGAAGTTTACCTTAAATACAACCCCAAATGAACCAGTTCCAACAGTGACCTACCAGCATAAGAGTTGACAATAAGATTTCTCATTTCGAAATATGCAAGGAGTACAAATTAGGTTTAGTTTGCAAGGAAGCAAATTCAGTTCAGTTTGCTTGCCTGCAACCAAACTGTACAATTTCGGCGTACTACTTCTTGCAAGCAAACATACTGTACATGAGAGCAAGCAAGAATTTAAGTTGCAAGGAGTAGAGCAACGATTTTGTAAGCAACTAGAACAACAGGAAGGTACTGAGCACATACAACTGGCTCTAGTATACCGCCATGCATGAGCACTTGTTAATATTTATATTCATCACAGCAACATATAACCACCTACTGAAATCCTAGGTCACAAACCCGATATATCGCATTGACACTGCGTGTGCCATGATTTGACTAAAAAGTGCAAACAACACGAAACACATACTGTAGCACAACTAAGAACAGCACATGCCATCGCAATAATGTAACCAGTCAAGGGCTACTCTAAGCAAACATAGTTGCACATGCATATTCAACTGTCTAGTTAAATGCTCTACAAGTCTTCTAAATTTCTCAACATATAAAAACAGCGCAAAATACTTCATGAAAGCATGAAATCATTACATTGTACTAGTAATGAAACAGAAACAGGAACAAATCGAGCATCGGCTCACACGTAGATCGGGAATACAGCAATACAGTATCAAAAATAAACTACTAGAATAGATAGAAATTCCTTGCAGATGAGTAATTCCATAATACAGTTTCATTTTTTGAAGAGTTGCATATCACAATAAAAATAGATACAATGTTTAATTTCCCTAGGCCAGAACAGTATAGTAAAGAAAACAGAACATGCAAGGCATGGATCTATCTAGCAAACCATTTTAAGAACAAATCACATCAAGACATGGACAGTAAAGTCAATCATTTTAGAAGGCTTGGACTGCATATACACATTGATCATGGAACTAACAGTACAAACTAGTCAGATCTAGATGATATCAAACCGAAGCAAATCAGCCACATCAAAGAAAGGAGAAAGTGATACAGCTAAAGAAAAAGATGGATGGAGGCAAGATAGAGAAGCAGCAGCCAACCTCATACTGCTCGGTCCATAGGCTGGTCCCAGTGGCCTGCTGGTAGCGGTCGAAGATCCCCTTGATGCTGCAAGTAGGACATGAAGAAGAAGAACAAAACCAATAGTTTTGCATTATTAACCACCTAACCAAGAAGGGTCATGCAGGCAAATTTGATCACATTTTGAAATCGGCATAGGAAATTCACAAAAAAATGAAAAACCTTCGCATTGTGTGACTATATGTCTACAAGGGTGCATATTGGAATGGCAAACAATGTTGCCTAAGGAAGTTTTCATTTTCTTTGGACGAAAAAACTATTTTCCATTTTTCGAGTGCCCAAAAAGAGGTTTTTTTGTGAAGGACCTCCCAAATAATTGTTGCAAAATTGGACCAAATCAATTTTCTAAAATACTAGGGCATACTTAATGCATAATTGACAAAATGGTTGGGTGTAAAAAGTTTTGATCCACCTCTCGTGAAAAAGACAAATTTCCGCTGATTCAGCTGGAAGCGGGTCAAATTTGAACTGCAGCTGCCTCATAGTTTGCTATTTACTTTTTACAAAAATCATTTATAGGTACAAAAGTATCTATTTAATTAGAGAAACACCAACAAAATCCAAAATTCAACCACTAGCTAGGAACGGTCATTCCCGCAGTTTTGACCGCATTTTGAAACGGGCATAAAAAATTCAAAAAAATCATAAAATTGTGAAACCTTCGCATTGTGTCATTATATGTGGCCAAGTTCCCAATAAAAATAACAAACTTGTAATACAGAAATTATTTTAAAAAAGTATTCTCAGAAACGAGCTATCACGTGTGGAGATCAGTGGCTTTCAAGCCAAATGATCAATCTTATGGCCACATTCATGGCATAGTTTGCTCAAATGATCTCATATTGTGCACAAGGGTGCATATTGGAATGGCAAACAATGTTGCCTAAGGGACTTTTTATTTTCTTTACACGAAAAATTCATTTTCCATTTTCTGAGTGCCCAAATTGAGTTCTTTTTGTGAAGGACCTACCATATATTTGTTGCAAAATTGGACCAAATCAATTTTCTAAAATACTAGGCCATATTTGAATCACAATTGACCAAATGGTTGGGTGTCAAAAGTCTTGATCCACCTCTGGTGAAAAAGACAAATTCCCGCCGATTCAATAGGAAGCTGGTCAAATTTGAACAGCAGCTGCCTCATAGTTTGCTCTTTATTTTTTCAAAAAATCATTTCTAGATACATAAGTATCTATTTAATCAGAGAAACATCAAAAGTTTTCCAAGATTCAACCACTAGCTAGGAACGGTCAAACCCGCCGTTTTGACCGCATTTTGAAACGGGCATACAAAAATAAAATAAAAATAAAAAATTGGGAAACCTTCGAATTGTGTCATTATATGTGACCATGTTTCCAGGAAAAACAATAAACTTGTAATACGGCAATTATTTAAAAAAAGTGTTCTCAGAAATGAGCTATCATGCGTGAAGATTGAGGGCTTTCAAGCCAAATGATCAAACTTATGGCCACATTCATGGCATAGTTTGTTCAAATGATCTCATATTGTGCACAATGGTGCATCTTGGAATTCAAAACAATGTTGGCTAAGGGAGTTTTTATTTTCTTTGCACGGAAAATTCATTTTCCATTTTTTGAATGCCCAAAATGACTTTTTTTGTGAAGGAGCTACCATATATTTGTTGCAAAATTGGACCAAATCATTTTTATAAAATATTAGGCCATATTTAATGCATAATTGACAAAATGGTTTGGTGTCAAAAGTTTTGATCGACCACTTGTGAAAAAGACAAATTTCTGCCGATTCAGTAGGAAGCGGGTCAATTTTGAACTGCA
>NW_021280508.1:59907-62016 GCF_002162155.2 Triticum dicoccoides
CTACCTTATTGTTTGCTCTTTATTTTTTCCAAAAATCATTTATAGTTACATAAGTATCTATTTAATCATAAATACATGGTTTGGTGGCGATACGTCGAGGTTTGGATGTGGCCCAGGGCCCCAACTCCAAGGCGTGTAAACTCGCATGCCCGCCGCGTGGTCACCGCGTGACCTTGGCGTTGACATGCGTTCTGGGAGGCCTAGGCATGTCTAGTGGGTTGGGCATTCCCCAGGTAGGTGCTAGGAAGAAAATTACAACAGAAGAATCTCACGAGGAGACTGACCTATGCTCAAAGATGAATTAGCAGCCAAGTGTTTGATTAGCGGTACGGGAAATGCACATGGCCAATGAGCGTGAGTTTTGGCCGAGGATGATCATCTACTAAGGAGAATGTCTTCACAAATTTTTAGCTCAAAAGGAGGATCCTAGGTGGTACTTGCTTTGCAAAGTACCACGCTGGACAAAAATATGAATGTTGAAGCTGGGCTCAAAATAATGAATGGATTGAGCTGAAATTTGGTGGAGGATGGTTATTTGGGCATAGGAAAGCATTGTAGAAAATTTACCATTTGTACATGCCAAAGTAGTACTTCCTTCACAATGCTCTTCTATGGACAGAAACTTGGGAAAACTAGTGAGAGAGATTGGATGAATGAAATGAGCTTAAAATTGGTGTAGGTAAGTTACTTAGGTATGGTCATGTGCTGGTAAATTTTCAGATCATTTGGGTAAGCCTAGCTAGTACTTACTTCACAAAGCTTCTCTCGAGGTAGAAACTTTGGAAATTTCCTGAGAAAGATTTACTAGGAAAATTGAGCTGAATATTATCATGTGGCAATGATTTGGGTATGGAAGAGTGCCCAAAAAGTTTGAAGGTAATAGGAGGGGTCTAGATAACACTTGCTTTGCAACATGCCAATCTGGCCATAAAATATAAATTGAACCTGGGCTCACATAGATGATTTGACTGAGCTGCAATTTGGAGGAGGGTGATAATTTGGGCATATGAAGGAACTGTATAAATTTCATGTCATTTCGATATATAAAAAGGTACTTCCTTCACAATGCTTCTAGGTGGACAAAAACTTTGGAAATTTGCCGAGGAAGATTTGCTAGGCAAATGGAGCTGAATTTTGTCATGCGGTAATGATTTGGATAGGAAAGAGTGCCCAAAAATTCCGAGGGAAATCAAGAATATATAAATAGCACTTTCTTCATAAAGTGTTGTTGCAAACATAATAGGAAAATGAATATTGTTGAATTAGTTTTGAACTAGGCAAGGAAGGATTTTTACATATTTGATGAAGATATGACCCAAAGAATTTATGAGATTTTTTTGGGAATTTTGGGAATGACAGAAATATAGGTTGCTTCACAACCTAGGGCAAAAATTGACACATGGACATGACACATAGGCAAAACAGATGAGGTGGCGCCAAGTCATACCAATCCACCACAATTTAGAAGGTTATGACCATCTATATTGGTCATGATCAGCTAGAAATAAGGCAGCAGACTAGTGTTGTCTGCTTTATGAACATTTCGTGTAAGGAAATTACGACCTTTCTGGCCAAAATGGTCGCAATGGTTTAGGGTTTGGAGCCAGCTTTTGACCAATTGGTCTCAAATGGTCCTAGATTTATGACCAATTCTTCCAGGGTCACTGACAGAAGGTCACTAGTTGACATATTTCTTGTAGTGACCGTGTGCCATGCCGGTGCACCTGTCACGCACACATCCGCCTAGTACATTGGGCTCCACGAGGCTCCCCTCTCAAAAATATCTGCCTGCCTCAAGGGTTTTTTTGTTTCATAACACACGGTTGTTATCTCCGGACCGTGTGCGATGTTTCTTTTTCCCAATCCCGCCTGCATCCCTAGAAAATATCTGCCTGCCTCGAGGGTTTTTCTGTTTCATAACACACGATTGTTATCTCCGGACCATGTGTGATGCACTATCATCAAAATTTTCAATAGCCCGACATTTCAATCCCGCATTTGACTCCCGCGTAGTAAAATTTTCAGTACCCGCGTCATTTCCTCAAACACCCCGCGCCCCCTACACACACACACACACACCAAAACCTCCTCGGGCATGCGCGCGCACAC
>NW_021280508.1:62325-66715 GCF_002162155.2 Triticum dicoccoides
CCGCCGCCGCAAGGCCTCCATTGTCAACATCTGCCGGTTTACCCGTGCAGCGTACCCACCGATCTCCATACCTAGGCCTCCCTGAGTTTCTTAGATGACGCCTACCAAATGCCCCCTTTCCCACAGATCCCCATCCCCATCCCCCACTCCAGAGCGTCGCAGCCAAAGCCCGGCTACGCTTCCCTTGGAGCTTGAGGAGCGACTGGCCCAAAAGAAGTGTGTAGCGGTCTCTTTGCCCGACGTCACCGAGGAAGCTGACGACCATTACTGGCAGCAGGCATTCAAGCAGCGGGCTAGAGTATGCGGGCATGTCTCGTCCGCCGGCCACGACATTGAGGTCATCGACAGTGATGTCCTGAGGCGGGCTATGTCATAGGTTAAGTGGCCCACCCCAACTCCTCGGGTTCAATCGTCGTTGATCTCATCCATGGCCCCGCCGCTGATCTCCTCTCGCTCGCTATCAACAATTTCCCATTCTACATCTCCATTGAGCCCCTTTTCTCATTTCTGAAGGACACGCTCTGCGACGCTGGCTTGGATCCATAGCTTCCAAGTTAGTCCTCATTGACGGCGACCACGAGGAGGGCACCCTCTCCGGCTCTTCCAAGGGGAAAGAGCCCATCTTCTCTTACAAGGGGAAAGCGCCCGTCTGCGACATTAGGGAGGGCACCCTATAGCCGTGCTCTTCCAAGGGGAAGGAGCCCATCTATGACAACATGGAGCGCATCCAGGGTCCGTGCTCTTCCCACGGGAACGAGCCCATCTGCGACAAGTGAGGAAACCCGTGATTTGTTTTCCCATGCCTCTTCACAGGGGGAACCCATGATTTGTTTTGTTGAGTCCCTTTTGTAGTCTAGTGAGAATATGTCCAGTTTGTATTGCTATATCTGGTTGTTTGCAGTATGCCTTGTTTATGCCAGTTCTTCACAATGTGATGCTCTATATGTGCAATTATTTACTGTGCAGTACATTTCATCAATCCAATTTTAAACATACCGTTAGGAATGCATATATTAGCTTGCCGTTAAGCCTGTTATAGCTAGCATATGCCTCTTTTAAAGTTTTTTGATTGTTCGGTTGTTTGTAGTTAGCATATGTCCAGTTTCAAATGCTATCTTTGGTTGTTCGTAGTATGCCTTGTTTATTCCAGTTATTCACAATGTGATGTTCTATATGTGCAATTATGAACTGTTGTGCTTAACATGCTTCTTGATGTACCTACACAGGACAATTTTCAGAACGACTGTTGTTTTCCATCGAGGTTAGTTTCATCCCATGGCTTATATCTGCTCACTGTTATGGATATCGGTAGCTGGTACCATATAGGCCGGCGGCTGATAAGGGGCTTATCAGTGAATCAGACTTTTAACTGAATATATCTGCAACCCATTTATCGTTAGGTTAACAAGGGCCATATGTAATATATCTGAGGCTACATAGCAACATGCACTGTACTTAATGTCTAAATATGAAATCCTAGGCTACATAGCAACAAGGAAGAGTGTTACATTAATGTTCTAATGATGTCTAGATATATGTAGAAGAGTAGCAGCAGCAACAACAACAACACAACCCTGTTTGGATACTCAACTTAGCTGGAGGTTAGAGCTAGTTTTCTAGGTCATTACAAACCATGAACTAACTCCATCCAAAGAGTTGTTTGGATGGCAGGGTTAGATTGACAATAAATGCACTAGGAGAACTAGCTCGAATTAGCACCTCTTGGGTTGTATAGTTTTTTGGGTGGCTTATAGATGCAACTAGCTCAAACTAGCCCACGTGTTTAGATATACTTTAGGGCTATTTTAGCCCAAACTAGCTCAAACTAACCGTAACCCCTGGATACAGCAGCAGTTAATCAGCCGATAATTTGTAAGAATGCACTAAACTCCTTCCGGCCCATAATATAAGATGTTAATTCATCTAATATGTGAGTATATTGCATGTTATAAGATACTCCCTCCGTTCCTAAATATTTATCTTTTTAGATATTTCAAATGGACTACCACATACAGATGTATATAGACATATTATAAAAGAGTGTTGTGCTACATCATTGTGCAATTGTTGTTTAGCTTCTAATATTAACTTGGTGCTTTTAGGTACATATGTCATTGGTAAAGATCCGCGCTTCGACCCTTTCTATGTATGGGGCAATGAGATATCGAAGAACCAGCATCAAGTGAGGAAGCCGATAAAGATTGTTTGTAAAATGGGTCCAAAGATGGCAATTAAACAATTAGTTTACACTTTATCCAAGACAACAACAAACTGTAGGATGGTAAGTAAGAACTACCCAGCCTTCTTTTTACTGCCTATAATGAGTTGTGTTAGATGACAATGTCTGAATATTTTTCCTTTGCAGTGGTTGCCAAAGCAGTTTACTCAAGATTACCTCTCAAACTACAAGATTTGTGGGCATGCAAAGGTTATAGTATTTCTACTAGAACACCATGATTATCTAGATGTTTTCATGAAGACCGTGAAGGATGGGCGGTCGGCCATCACAAGGGGTTGGACTAGAGTCGTGTGTGCCTTCTGCATGGAGGAGGGCACAATATGAGCATTCCGCTTTACCTTGTTCAGCAACCAGAATATATTTTGCCTCTTTCTTTACCGTCTTTAATAGTACAAGTATACAACTGTGGTTCATCATTATTTATTTGGTTCTTATGTAATTCTTGAACATATGTACCTATGAATCGAATAATGCATTGATAGTTTGAACCTAATGGATATGAATAAAGCTGTAGCATACATTCAAATTCAAATTCAAATCTGGTACAACTTGGAAAAGCAGCAATTAAATTAGGGTGAAATTACGCTCTCCAGGTTGTTACGGCACACACGGTTGGTAAAACACAAACGTTTGCGATATGCACCATAATACGAGATGGTTCACAGAGAGGAAACGTGTGCAAGCATGCACACAGTTGCCGTTTGCAAACCGTGTGCGATGTCAGACAATATCGCAAACAGTGTAGGCAAACTAAATGTTTGTGTTAGTTGCCTTATCGTACATGATTCGCAACCATGAATAGTTTCTGATGAAGTATGCATCGTAAACCTTGCACCACAGGATAGCGTGTGCTATAGCTGTCGTGTACGACGATGTTACGATGGTCCGACGTTTCGTAATCCTGTGCGACACTTGTATGATGATTAGCTAATCTTCTTAACAGTGAACCGTTTGTGATGGTCCGCACATCATATAGGTTCTATAATAGTGAACCGTTTGTGATGGGCCGCGCATCGTAAACCTAGCACCACAGAATCCCGACTGTGATGGCAATGCAAGCAGAAATGAGTAGGAGTACTGTAGGGGCCCTATCACCGACGGTTTCTGGGTCCTGTGCGAAGGACACCCCTTATCACCCACACTCACTTGGCGACGGTTCCAAATGCCGTCGCAGAAATGGGTTAAAAACCGTTTGTTTAGGACCGACGCGCACCAGTGGCACCTATACAATTTACCATTGTATTGGGTGTGTTGGGGACACAAGAGACTCTTTGTTATTTGGTTGTAGGGTTGCTTGAGAGAGACCATCTTCATCTTATGCCTCCCATGGATTGATAAACCTTAGGTCATCCACTTGAGGAAAATTTGCTACAGTGCTACAAACCTCTGCACTTGGAGGCCAACACGAGTCTACAAGAAGAAGGTTGCGTAGTAGACATAAGTGAAGTTGTGAACGTCAATGCTACTGACTATGTGGAAGCAACATATCACCATATTGATCTACATGATGCTCAGGTAGAAGAGGAGGAGGAGGTGGTGGTGGTGGAGCGAGTGAGTTTGACCAACATTGAAACAATTCTACGAAATGCTCGTGCATTTCATGAACTTTCACCTGCAGAAGAAAAATGATGGGACCGCATGTTGGAACAATGCAACATGGGTATCACCCCAGGAAATAAGCTGTCACTATTCCCAGTTATCACTACAAAAAAATACACTTCCGTGATGATACGTGTTTGTCACAGTAGGTCACGCTTTTTATCATGCATGTACATCCATGACGATTTTATGACATAATCAAGATAGTCAGAAGTGTGTTGTCGTAGAAGTGTTCCATGACAATACCAAAATTATCATCACGAAAGTGTCCACTTCCATGACGATAAAAGGTGCATCATGGAAGTGCTTTCGCCAAGGGTAACTAACACATGCCATCCACCGTAACGGGTCGCCGTTAAGCTATCGGGTTTCGGTTTGGATCCGATAACCCGTTAACAGCCCGGACCAATTGGGATTTTCCATGTGTAAAGTCATCATTGGCTGGAGGAAACACGTGTCGGCTCACCGTTGGGACAGATGTCATCCACTCATTAGACAGAAGGCACCAATGGTACATCGACACGTGGCACGACCCAATAGAGGCCCATTCCT
>NW_021280508.1:66725-70114 GCF_002162155.2 Triticum dicoccoides
CTACCTTATTGTTTGCTCTTTATTTTTTCCAAAAATCATTTATAGTTACATAAGTATCTATTTAATCATAAATACATGGTTTGGTGGCGATACGTCGAGGTTTGGATGTGGCCCAGGGCCCCAACTCCAAGGCGTGTAAACTCGCATGCCCGCCGCGTGGTCACCGCGTGACCTTGGCGTTGACATGCGTTCTGGGAGGCCTAGGCATGTCTAGTGGGTTGGGCATTCCCCAGGTAGGTGCTAGGAAGAAAATTACAACAGAAGAATCTCACGAGGAGACTGACCTATGCTCAAAGATGAATTAGCAGCCAAGTGTTTGATTAGCGGTACGGGAAATGCACATGGCCAATGAGCGTGAGTTTTGGCCGAGGATGATCATCTACTAAGGAGAATGTCTTCACAAATTTTTAGCTCAAAAGGAGGATCCTAGGTGGTACTTGCTTTGCAAAGTACCACGCTGGACAAAAATATGAATGTTGAAGCTGGGCTCAAAATAATGAATGGATTGAGCTGAAATTTGGTGGAGGATGGTTATTTGGGCATAGGAAAGCATTGTAGAAAATTTACCATTTGTACATGCCAAAGTAGTACTTCCTTCACAATGCTCTTCTATGGACAGAAACTTGGGAAAACTAGTGAGAGAGATTGGATGAATGAAATGAGCTTAAAATTGGTGTAGGTAAGTTACTTAGGTATGGTCATGTGCTGGTAAATTTTCAGATCATTTGGGTAAGCCTAGCTAGTACTTACTTCACAAAGCTTCTCTCGAGGTAGAAACTTTGGAAATTTCCTGAGAAAGATTTACTAGGAAAATTGAGCTGAATATTATCATGTGGCAATGATTTGGGTATGGAAGAGTGCCCAAAAAGTTTGAAGGTAATAGGAGGGGTCTAGATAACACTTGCTTTGCAACATGCCAATCTGGCCATAAAATATAAATTGAACCTGGGCTCACATAGATGATTTGACTGAGCTGCAATTTGGAGGAGGGTGATAATTTGGGCATATGAAGGAACTGTATAAATTTCATGTCATTTCGATATATAAAAAGGT
Organism: Triticum dicoccoides; assembly: GCF_002162155.2. Classification (NCBI taxonomy): domain Eukaryota; kingdom Viridiplantae; phylum Streptophyta; class Magnoliopsida; order Poales; family Poaceae; genus Triticum; species Triticum dicoccoides. The sequence goes on from NW_021280508.1 coordinate 67,779, forward strand.
ACTTCCTTCACAATGCTTCTAGGTGGACAAAAACTTTGGAAATTTGCCGAGGAAGATTTGCTAGGCAAATGGAGCTGAATTTTGTCATGCGGTAATGATTTGGATAGGAAAGAGTGCCCAAAAATTCCGAGGGAAATCAAGAATATATAAATAGCACTTTCTTCATAAAGTGTTGTTGCAAACATAATAGGAAAATGAATATTGTTGAATTAGTTTTGAACTAGGCAAGGAAGGATTTTTACATATTTGATGAAGATATGACCCAAAGAATTTATGAGATTTTTTTGGGAATTTTGGGAATGACAGAAATATAGGTTGCTTCACAACCTAGGGCAAAAATTGACACATGGACATGACACATAGGCAAAACAGATGAGGTGGCGCCAAGTCATACCAATCCACCACAATTTAGAAGGTTATGACCATCTATATTGGTCATGATCAGCTAGAAATAAGGCAGCAGACTAGTGTTGTCTGCTTTATGAACATTTCGTGTAAGGAAATTACGACCTTTCTGGCCAAAATGGTCGCAATGGTTTAGGGTTTGGAGCCAGCTTTTGACCAATTGGTCTCAAATGGTCCTAGATTTATGACCAATTCTTCCAGGGTCACTGACAGAAGGTCACTAGTTGACATATTTCTTGTAGTGACCGTGTGCCATGCCGGTGCACCTGTCACGCACACATCCGCCTAGTACATTGGGCTCCACGAGGCTCCCCTCTCAAAAATATCTGCCTGCCTCAAGGGTTTTTTTGTTTCATAACACACGGTTGTTATCTCCGGACCGTGTGCGATGTTTCTTTTTCCCAATCCCGCCTGCATCCCTAGAAAATATCTGCCTGCCTCGAGGGTTTTTCTGTTTCATAACACACGATTGTTATCTCCGGACCATGTGTGATGCACTATCATCAAAATTTTCAATAGCCCGACATTTCAATCCCGCATTTGACTCCCGCGTAGTAAAATTTTCAGTACCCGCGTCATTTCCTCAAACACCCCGCGCCCCCTACACACACACACACACACCAAAACCTCCTCGGGCATGCGCGCGCACACACACACCCGCTCCGTCGCTTGAAACCCTAGCAAGGTCCCCCCGCCGCCGCAAGGCCTCCATTGTCAACATCTGCCGGTTTACCCGTGCAGCGTACCCACCGATCTCCATACCTAGGCCTCCCTGAGTTTCTTAGATGACGCCTACCAAATGCCCCCTTTCCCACAGATCCCCATCCCCATCCCCCACTCCAGAGCGTCGCAGCCAAAGCCCGGCTACGCTTCCCTTGGAGCTTGAGGAGCGACTGGCCCAAAAGAAGTGTGTAGCGGTCTCTTTGCCCGACGTCACCGAGGAAGCTGACGACCATTACTGGCAGCAGGCATTCAAGCAGCGGGCTAGAGTATGCGGGCATGTCTCGTCCGCCGGCCACGACATTGAGGTCATCGACAGTGATGTCCTGAGGCGGGCTATGTCATAGGTTAAGTGGCCCACCCCAACTCCTCGGGTTCAATCGTCGTTGATCTCATCCATGGCCCCGCCGCTGATCTCCTCTCGCTCGCTATCAACAATTTCCCATTCTACATCTCCATTGAGCCCCTTTTCTCATTTCTGAAGGACACGCTCTGCGACGCTGGCTTGGATCCATAGCTTCCAAGTTAGTCCTCATTGACGGCGACCACGAGGAGGGCACCCTCTCCGGCTCTTCCAAGGGGAAAGAGCCCATCTTCTCTTACAAGGGGAAAGCGCCCGTCTGCGACATTAGGGAGGGCACCCTATAGCCGTGCTCTTCCAAGGGGAAGGAGCCCATCTATGACAACATGGAGCGCATCCAGGGTCCGTGCTCTTCCCACGGGAACGAGCCCATCTGCGACAAGTGAGGAAACCCGTGATTTGTTTTCCCATGCCTCTTCACAGGGGGAACCCATGATTTGTTTTGTTGAGTCCCTTTTGTAGTCTAGTGAGAATATGTCCAGTTTGTATTGCTATATCTGGTTGTTTGCAGTATGCCTTGTTTATGCCAGTTCTTCACAATGTGATGCTCTATATGTGCAATTATTTACTGTGCAGTACATTTCATCAATCCAATTTTAAACATACCGTTAGGAATGCATATATTAGCTTGCCGTTAAGCCTGTTATAGCTAGCATATGCCTCTTTTAAAGTTTTTTGATTGTTCGGTTGTTTGTAGTTAGCATATGTCCAGTTTCAAATGCTATCTTTGGTTGTTCGTAGTATGCCTTGTTTATTCCAGTTATTCACAATGTGATGTTCTATATGTGCAATTATGAACTGTTGTGCTTAACATGCTTCTTGATGTACCTACACAGGACAATTTTCAGAA
>NW_021280509.1:0-1526 GCF_002162155.2 Triticum dicoccoides
TTATGTTAAGCTCGTGATCAAGTTGGTTTATCCTGTAAACCACCCTTTCTCCAAGAATCCGTGTTGGATACCCCTGAGCTAGTTGGTTAAGCTATGCATCAACTTGGAGAGTTGGAAGATAGAAGCTTGTCCGATATAGTTCATTATAAGGGATGTCTTGTATGTGTGTTGAAGAAAGTTGATATTTTCATCGACTGAACCTCGTGATCAGTTAATGGACCTATCATTTTATCCAACCTTTGATTGGAGTATGGGCTATCATCCAATCAGACCAGAACCAACGATATTCGTAATGTCGTCTTACTCGTGGTTGATCCCTCGAGTATACACCATTATATCTTTTGGGTCTGACCCATGCTATCACTTGTTCACTTAACTATGGAATTCCTTTTAAAAGGAAACCCAGATGAATTGTTGTTGAGCCCATTGACAATATCCTTATCTCCTCCATGATTTTGTTGGACATTAAGCTAGTGTTGGAAACTTTTGAAAGCATTTTCTTCATGCTAGCTCATGAAGTATTTGTTTGATGAAAGGAGTGACTTCCTCTTATACACGTGCATTTGCTGAAAGTTGCCGCCGTGAATTTGAGAAAGTTAGTTTTGCTTCCTCTAGAATCATCCCAAGTCAGTCATGCATACGTGCGAAGTATTCTGTGGTCTGGAGATTTGCAACCTCCATTCTATATGTATATCCTAGCACACCAAGCCACTGATTGACTTGTTCAAGGAAAAGAAGTCTATGCTTGGGATCTAATCCATGGACTTGCGTAAAGACTTCGATATCCTCGATTATGGTTCCCCACCCGAACTCGGTAGTGTTTTATTATAAGACTACTTTGTGGTCATGCTTGTCTTGGACAACATGTTCACATGTTTGTAGCAGAACCAGCTCATGTTTTGGAGCTTGCTATCGTAGTTCATCTCCCGAGAATCCCGCAACGTCATCTCGCCGATTTGTGTTGCAAACTTTCATTTTTCTTCCTAGACTCGATGAGTCTGGAATATCCTGACACCAACCAGATCTGAATCTCAGGCAGATATGATGGTTTGGAACATTTCCCAAGAATTATAATATTGGTCGCGCGATGACCGGTAAAGTGGATGTCGTGGCCAACATACCCAGCCGGAAGACCTGTTATTATAATATCTTGATTGATGAAGTTGGCCACCTCCCCATAGGGATTTCGTAGGGTTTACTCCCTAGTTGCCCCTATGGATTTTTGTGTTCCCGAAGTCCGACCTTTTTACTTGATGTTTTAGATATCAAACCATATCTATGAATGGGTTACACTAGCACATCAAGGAGAACATTAGAAGCGGAGTGCTAAATGTCTCTCGGTCGATCATCCAGATTTTGTTTCCTTGGCCTCGCTAAGGTGAAATCTGAGAAAGCGTTATCTTCCTTTGCATCTGCATCTTTCCACCGGTATTCATCATGGTAGTATGTTGTGTTGCCAGGATCCTTGACACGGATGTTGGTAAAACCTTGATGAATATGGAATTGCTTAAGTTCTTGAGAGCACG
>NW_021280510.1:0-1114 GCF_002162155.2 Triticum dicoccoides
CCAATGTGCCATTCTACCATGGGTCTCTTCCATTTCCGGTGATAAGCAAATTCATCCATTACGTTGTCTTCAACAAGGTAATCCACATCATCCAAGTCCGAGTATGCCATTCTATCGACCCCCTCCAAACGATCGCTCGAGAATTGCCTTAGGCTGGTTTAAAGAGTTTCAATGATCTCTGAATCAAAAGTAATTCTTTTTGCCACTTAAGGGGATATCTCTACGAGTCACCTTCCCTAAGGTGTATCGTTATGGTATCATGGCAACTCAACTCCTCGCTACGTTGACAATCGTTTACCACCTTCTTAGGTATGAAATTGTTGTCTACCTAGTGAACCTTCATCATCCGTTTCTTCCACCCCTATTGATGTGTATCTCGTGTCTCAACCCGAAAGATGGTTCTATGTCTCATTCCGTAAGTTAATCTTGAGTTGTTCGATCTTCGAGGAGATCGACCCTTCTAGAGTCTCCTTCTTCCCCCCCCCTGTCATGTTGACAGGATTTCTCAGAGCAAGACGACAAGACAAAGATGGTGTTCAAATCAACGTTCATTTGAAGTGCACCCTGGATCGTGAACATTATACTAGTTGCGTTTCCCCTTCACCTTACCCTACGCTTGAATCTCGAGACGAGGTTCTTGTTTAGTGGGGGTGAGTTGTCACATCCCTAGCTTCTGGTAATGCACTAGGCTAGACCTCTTGCTGCATCATGTTTAAATTCAAATGAAATTAGAATTGAGGAATTTTCAAAGCCTCAGAAACCTCTAAAAATAACCAACAATTAAATCTTCTCAAATGTGTCCAAGAAAATGTTCCTGTTATTCTCTGGAAATATTGGCAAGAGGTAAAATCCAAACCAATATTTTTGGTGTCTCAGAAACATTTAATTTGGGCATTTGAATTAAATCAATAATTATTTGAATTGGATTTATATCTACTATTAAATAAATATAGGTCCAATAATTCTGAAATATTTTGTGGAGCATTGTTTTAATTCTTTTAGCTCCTAAAAATATTGTCAGAAGCAAAATAAATTGAATTGGTTTCAAAACCAAATTCAAAACAAACCTGCAAAATAGAAAACAGAATTAAAAAAAAGAAAGAGAGAGGGAGAG
>NW_021280511.1:0-1054 GCF_002162155.2 Triticum dicoccoides
CCCCCTTGGCACCCCTATATATAGTGGGGGAGAGGAGGGACTTCATACCTTGAGTCCTTGGCCTTTGGTTGCCTCCTTCTCCCTCCTCAACACCTCCTCCACCTCCTTATTGCTTAGCGAAGCTCTGCCGGAGTACTGCAGCTCCATCAACACCACGCCGTCGTGCTGCTGCTGGTGCCATCTCCCTCAACCTCTCCTCCCCTCCTTGCTGGATCAAGAAGGAGGAGACGTGGCTGTTTCCGTACGTGTGTTGAACGCGGAGGTGCCGTCCGTTCGGTGCTAGGATCTCCGGTGATTCGAATCACGTCGTGTTCGACTACATCATCCCCGTTCTTTGAACGCTTCCGCTCGCGATCTACAAGGTATGTAGATGCATCTATTCACTCGTTGCTAGATGAACTCCTAGATGATCTTGGTGAAACGAGTAGGAAAATTTTGTTTTCTGCAACGTTCCCCAACAGTGGCATCATGAGCTAGGTCTATGCGTAGTTCTCCTTGCACGAGTAGAACACAATTGGTTGTGGGCGTAGATTTGTCAACTTTCTTGCCGCTACTAGTCTTATCTTGCTTCAGCGGTATTGTGGGATGAAGCGGCCCGGACCAACCTTACACGTACGCTTACGTGAGACCGGTTCCACCGACTAACATGCACAAGTTGCATAAGGTGGCTGGCGGGTGTCTGTCTCTCCTACTTTAGTTGAAGCGGATTCGATGAAAAGGGTCCTTATGAAGGGTAAATAGAAGTTGACAAATCACGTTGTGGTTTCACGTAGGTAAGAAAACGTTCTTGTTAGAACCCTACTTCAGCCACGTAAAACTTGCAAACAACAATTAGAGGACGTCTAACTTGTTTTTGCAGCAAGTGCTTTGTGATATGATATGGCCAAGGTTGTGATGAATGATGAATGATCTATATGTCATGTATGAGATGTTCATGCTATTGTAATAGGAATCACGACTTGCATGTCGATGAGTATGACAACCGGCAGGAGCCATAGGAGTTGTCTTTATTTTTTGTATGACCTGCGTGTCATTAAAGAACGCCATGTAAACT
>NW_021280512.1:0-919 GCF_002162155.2 Triticum dicoccoides
CTAATCACCACTTCAATACACTACCGAGGATCCATCTCCGTCTTCCTACGGAAGAGCCATCCTCGGCACTCACACTTATCTTGAAGCTTTTAGTAGTTTCCATTTACTTGTCTATGAACTGTATAGGCAACCAAGTAGTCCTTTACCGCGGACGCGGCTATTCGAATAGATCATGATAACCCTGCAGGGGTGTACTTCTTCATACATGTTTCCACCACTTAGCGTCTGCACACGACATGTGCTCGGCAGACTTCAAGCGAAAGCCGACGTGGGTGTAGACCACGACCTACCTAAACACCTAAGCCTCTAGTCCAGGTTTATCGCCTATCCAGGTTCCATCCGCAGGGAGTCCGGCCGAGGTTTCCCATACGGCCCCGAACGATGTGAACAGGGTTCCCAAAATACCTAACGGGTATTCGGTACACCCGGCCACGTACCTACCGCATCACAGCCCACCCCTACGGTCAGCGCTGTCCGCGGCCTCCAGTAGGCTATAAACACCAGAAACTACTTGCAACTCCTGGACAGAGAGCTAGGGTGAATAAGAAGTCGAGCGGGGTCATATTTCAGGGCCCAATGCATGGTAGTAGCTGTATCTTAAATCACACATACAGATCTCAGTGCTTAAGGTCGGCTTCAATGAAACAACCCACCATGTACTCCTACATGGCCTCTCATCGATACCTTTACCAAATCGTGTTCACCACACCACTCTCATTACCGACATAATCATTTCACCCTAGCCCATCACCCAGATGAACCAGACCTGACACGACTCTAGGCATAGCAGGCATAGCAAGGTAGGAACAACACATACATATGGCTCAATCAACTCCTACACATGCTAGTGGGTTTCATCTAGTTACTGTGGCAATGACAGGTCATGCAGAGGAAGTGGGTTCAACTACCGTAGCACACA
>NW_021280513.1:0-992 GCF_002162155.2 Triticum dicoccoides
AAAAACTAAGATGAGCTAGCTTGGGAGAAGTAAACGGGGTGAAGAGGAAAAGTGGAAAAATAATAGAGAGGTTGCAAACACTTATATGGGCATATATAAGTTACTAATGACGTGCCACATGTCCCACAGGCCACCACTAGTGACAGTACCAGTGGTGTGTCACATGTGTCACATGTCACCACTAACTTATGCCAGGTTAGGAAACTTGGTCACACATGCTGGTGGCATGTGAACATGCAAGCACAACACCAGTAACCTGTTAGTGGTGGCATACCAAATATGGCGTAGATTGAAAGTAGGGCGCCACCAATTAAGATTGTGTCTAACCATTTCTGCAATATTTGAAGAAGCTAATCGATGGAGCTTTCTTCGGATATCATTTCATGGAAGTGATCATCAAATAGTACTATCAATAGTTGGATAAAAATAGCATCATATGCTTCAGTGACAAAGCCGACTTCAGCTGCATGCATCAACCGAAAAACAGTCAGACAAACGGCTAATATGTCATGCACTACATGTATGCATATGTACTGGAGGGAGACATCTTTTCAAAGCAATCATACGGGGGGAAGACAATAGATCAAGTCTTAGAAGAAGATCACGGAGATGAGTTCATATGCATCCAACATATAAGATTGTAATCATGATAAACCAGCCTGCCATTCACGCCCATGGGAGGTTCAACGGTGGCGCGGCAAATTCGGAAGAGATATCCGATCGCTTAAAGCAATAGATCTGTCATGCTGACGTTTGCGCTGCTAGTATCGCATTGCAATAATACCAAAATGATGCTTATGCTATGAATAGGAGAGTGAAAATGACGGGGTCTTGAGTACTCATTTATTTTTCAATATGTGTTAACATTGTTCCAAACTTGCATGGCTATCTATCATCTTCACTACTTTGTTATAACAATTGTCGCTGTGTCTTAATTAACGTCATTCCAAACTTGTTTCCTAATTGTCTTACTTATTATGGTTCTTAAATTC
>NW_021280514.1:0-1104 GCF_002162155.2 Triticum dicoccoides
GGTTGGCATCGGAAATGGATGTGATGAAGAAAACCATGAGTGTACTAGTAGCCGAAAGAGATGCAGCTCGGGTGCAGCATGAAGATCATCCAGCGGATCTCGGAAGCCAGCAGCGGAGAAGCAGCGTGGCTTCCACGGAGGCCCCACCGGCTGGTGCAGATGCACCGACGATCGAAATTACTGCACCGGAGCCTCTGGTGGTCCAAATTACTGCACCGGAGCCTCTGGTGGTCGAAATTACTTCACCGGAGCATCCTCGCTACCCCGTGGACGATATAAAGGAGATGAAAGAATGTCATCTGTATTATCCTATCGGGAACATGTCCATGAAGGTAGCCATCGGCAGTGCTTTACCATGTTTACCTGGAGCACTCCACCACAACAACCCCATTCAAGATGGCTATGCTCGTGTCACGGTGGAGGACATAGTCCAAGGGTTTGAGGACCTGGAGATTGACATCGCTACACCTGAAGGGGAGAAAAGACTTGGAGATGTCAAGCGCCATTTCATTCTATGGCAAAAGAAGTTTATCAAGTTTCCAGTCGAGGCGCCAAGGACAACAAGTCCACCCCCCTACGGTGGTGGTGGTGGCGGTGGCGGTGGTGGTGGTGGTGGTGGTGGTGGTGGTGGTGGTGGCGGTTCACCTACACCTCCGTCACGTCAGCCGACGCCGCCCCCCAGTCCACAACGTCCAGCGGGTGATCAGCCGCCGCCCCCCAGTCCTCGTCCGGCGGGTGATCAGACGCCGCCCCCCAATCCACCTCCGGCAAAGAAGCAGAAGCAGTCCTGGATTATTAACCCGGACCCTTATGTACCTAAGACCACAAAGGTACCGGAGCCATCACTGAAGCCTCTCCCCACAAGGCCTTGGGAACGTAGTGCCGAGGAAGTCGACGCGGCCGCGGCTGCTGATTTGGAGAAATGGAAGGCGGACTGCAAGAAGAAAAGAGAGCCCGAGCCCAAGCCAGTATTTTCTGATGAGCAAAAGAAGTGGGCTAAGTCATTTTTGAGCACACCGTCCCAAGCCGCGAAGAATCTGCCTAACGACTATGCACGTGAACTTCGCAGGCAGGCACTCATGTTCAAGGAGAACAAAGAGCGGG
>NW_021280515.1:0-1140 GCF_002162155.2 Triticum dicoccoides
GCCGCCACCGACGAGCACCACCGCAGCCACTGTCTCCCCCTCGACCCCTCGCTGTGCTTGCGAGCTCCGCCTCGACCCCCTCCTTCCTCCCCACCGAACCACGGCCCTCCGGAAGCCCCGCAACGCCGCCACCATCACCGTTCCGTCGCCGGCCACCGAAGCTCGCCGCCGTTCGATTCGCCGCCGACAGGACATCCCCGAGCCCACTGACCAACCCTGCGGAACCGCGGTGAGCTCCTCTGCCGTTCGCCCCTTTTTCCCGTCGCTCCGCACGCTCCCTAGCGCTAGCGCTGCCGTGCCCGAAGCTCGCCGCCGCCGTGCCTCATCGCCGGCGTGGCTAGAGCCACCACAGCTCGAATCCGAGCACACCGCTGTGCTCAGAGAACTCCCAGGAGCCCGTAGCGCCCACCAGCCCCTCCTCCCATGCACCATAGCGCCATCTCCGCTGTTGCCCGAGCTCCGGCCGCCGCCGTGAGCTCGACTCCGGCGAGTACAGCGCACCCCGTCCGCTCCTTCCTGCTCCGTTGGATGCGGAAGAGCACGGGCTACGCCCCGGTGGTCTCCGCGAGTCCAGCCGCCGCCTGTAGCTCAAGTCCGGCGAGCTCCCGCCGCAGTTTTGGTCGTCGCCGGCCGAACTCCGGCGAAGTCGACGTGGCTTAGTTAATTAGTCACTAACCCCCCCACCTACTGACGCTGACAAGTGGGCCCCAGGGCTTAGTCAAAGCTAACCAGCCCGGGTCAACGCGGGATTAGTCCCTGTGTCACTGACCAGTGGGCCCCACTGGTCAGGTTTGACCCGGACCAGCCCCTGTTGACTATGCTGAGGTCAGCATGACCTAGTGCTGACGCAATAATTCCTTTCTGGAATTTAAGTAAATCTAAAATGATTTATTAATTTCAGAAAATGCCTAAAACTTCAAAAAAATCATAGAAAATTAACCGTAACTCCAAATTAAATAATTTATATATGAAAAATTATCAGAAAAATTCAAGGAATCCATCTGTACCATTCTCATGCATGTTAGAACAACTTATCACTACTGTTTAGAGCAAATGAAGTGAATGGCATTTAAATAATCATATATGGAGTTTGAATTTGAATCTTGTATTCAAACCAACTTCATTTAATCTGGTTTTAGG
>NW_021280516.1:0-1279 GCF_002162155.2 Triticum dicoccoides
TTAAATCAGGAAATTCCAGAATATTATTTAAACTTCAAAAATTCATAACTTTTATTCTGTAACTCCAAATTGGACAAATTATATATGAAAAATGATCAGAAAAATCCAATCTATCCATCTGTACTATTTTCATGCATGATCAAACAAGTTAAATTGATGTTTCAAGCAGAACAAGGAAAAGCACTTTAAAAGGCCATATTTGAATTTGAAATTTGAATCCTTGATTCAAATTTGTTCAAACCCTTCTGGTTTTAGTTGCATTAGCCCAATACACTCATATTGCCATGTTTCATGCATGCATCATATTGTTGCACATTGTTTGGTGATGTTTGTGTATCGGTGCTCTCTGCGGCAGGTTCTGTCCCCGAGGAGTACCGTGATTACCCTAACGAAGAACCGTATCAGTGCATCGAACCATCAGGCAAGCAACCAACCATTTGATCATATCGATACAATCCCATGTTCTCGCTCCTGCTCTCTTTTACTGCATTAAGACAACGCGATTCAAACTGCTGTGTGCTACGGTAGTTGAACCCATTTCCTTTGCATGACCTGTCATTGCCACAGTAACTAGATGAAACCCACTAGCATGTGTAGGAGTTGCTTGAGCCATATGTATGTGTTGTTCCTACCTTGCTATGCCTGCTATGCTTAGAGTCGTGTCAGGTCTGGTTCATCTGGGTGATGGGCCGGAGTGAAATGATTATGTCGGTAATGAGAGTGGTGTGGTGAACACGATTTGGTAAAGGTATCGATGAAAGGCCATGTAGGAGTACATGGTGGGTTGTTTCATTGAAGCCGACCTTAAGCACTGAGATCTGTATATGTGATTTAAGAATCAGCTACTACCATGCATTGGGCCCGAAACCAATGGACCCTCTCGGCTTCTTATTCACCCTAGTTCTCCGTCCAGGAGTTGCAAGTAGTTTCTGGTGTTTGTAGCCTACTGGAGGCCGTGGACAGCGCTGACCGTAGGGGTGGGCTGTGATGCGGTAGGTACGTGGCCGGGTGTACCGAATACCCGTTAGGTATCTCGGGAACCCTGTTCACATCGTTCGGGGCCGTATGGGAAACCTCGGCCGGACTCCCTGCGGATGGAACCTGAATAGGCGATAAACCTGGACTGGAGGCTTAGGTGATTAGGTAGGTCGTGGCCGACACCCACGTTGGGCTTCCGCTTGAAGGTTGCCGAGTACATGTCGTGTAAACGACGGTAAGTGGTGAGAGCGTGTATGAAGAAGTACCCCCTGCAGGGTTAACATGATCTATTCGAATAGCC
>NW_021280517.1:0-2216 GCF_002162155.2 Triticum dicoccoides
CCAAGGAGGTGGGAGGACGTCCCAAGGCAGCCTAAAACTAAATCTATGTCGTACAAGGCCAATGGGCCCAAGTGGAGGTGATGTAACACCTTTGGACTTGTAGTTTGACTCGGATTCTGCTGCAGCATCAGATTGTTTCGTCCACAACTCAACGCTCCGGACGAATTTGAAGGTGATTCCAATTGGGTTGGAAAGTGCACGAAATCTAGTTTCCAACAAAAAAAGAATCACCCAATTCGGAGTCCGTATGAAAAACTTGTGTGCGTTTTGAGTCAGGTGTGTCTGTGCAGTCCGAATCTGAATCCAGAACGTGAGAGACTTGGACTCTATCTTCTCTTGGGCCAAAAGTGACGTGAGAGAACTTTTTGGACAGCAAATAAACATCTTTCTTCCTTATCTTCATATGTGGATTGTACAAATGTCCCATACACCTGCAATTAGACAAAACAGAAAAGTGTGTGAAGTATTTTTGTTCTGAATAACATAAATAGATTATTGAATAGTTTGCACTAGAAATCATCTGACAAATATGCATATATGCAATATTTTTGGTCATATCCAAGGTAGTCATGTCCTCATCAAGTACTTTCATGAGATTAATGAACGAAGTTTTACGTGCTTTCATTGGACGATTTGTGGTAGTTTACTTTGATGACATATTGATTTATAGCAGATCTTTGGAAGAACATTTGGAACATTTACGTGCTGTTTTTATTGCTCTACGTGATGCACGTTTGTTTGGTAACCTTGGGAAGTGCACCTTTTGCACCGACCGAGTATCTTTTCTTGGCTATGTTGTTACTCCACAGGGAATTGAAGTTGATAAAGCCAAGATTGAAGCTATTGAGAGTTGGCCTTAACCCAAAACGGTCACACAAGTGAGGAGTTTTCTTGGCCTCGCTGGATTCTACAGGCGTTTTGTGAGAGATTTCAGCACCATTGCTGCACCTCTCAATGAGCTTACAAAGAAAGATGTGCCTTTTCTTTGGGGTACCGCACAGGAAGAAGCCTTCACGGTATTGAAAGATAAGTTGACACATGCTCCTTTACTCCAACTTCCTGATTTTAATAAGACTTTTGAGCTTGAATGTGATGCTAGTGGAATTGGATTAGGAGGTGTGTTATTACAAGATGGCAAACCTGTTGCATACTTTTCTGAAAAATTGAGTGGGCCTAGTCTGAATTATTCTACTTATGATAAAGAATTATATGCTCTTGTTCGGACTTTAGAAACATGGCAACATTATTTATGGTCCAAAGAATTTGTTATACATTCTGATCATGAATATTTGAAACATATTAAAAGTCAAGCTAAACTGAATCGTAGACATGCTAAATGGGTTGAATTCATTGAGACTTTCCCTTATGTCATTAAACACAAGAAGGGAAAAGAAAATGTTATTGCTGATGCATTGTCTCGTCGCTATACTATTGATAGAGGCGGGGGTGTCCCGATCTTTCGATGAGATGATAACTATCGATTTGGTGGAGACGACTTTGACGATCCGACTACAAACGTGCACGACGTTGCGCCTTAGCAATCGCTAAACCAATCTCCTGAGGTTAGTGACGATGCCGGAAGCACGGTCAGCCTGACCACAAAGGTCTATTCCTGCAAGCAATCAAAGAACGAGCAAGAATATGATAAAGCAATCTGAATATTGCAAATATATATGAGGTATTGATAATGGTGGGGATCCGGAAGCGGTCTTGGTCTGGTCGTTGGACACAAACGAAGTACACGAAGTTGCAATGGCTAACTTTTAACTAAACAAATCCCAAGCAAAAGCTACTAGATGGATCTACTTATATAGGAGCAAGGGGTGGCGGCCAAGGAGGTGGGAGGACGTCCCAAGGCAGCCTAAAACTAAATCTAGGTCGTACAAGGTCAATGGGCCCAAGTGGAGGTGATGTAACACCTTTGGACTTGTAGTTTGACTCGGATTCTGCTGCAGCATCAGATTGTTTCGTCCACAACTCAACGCTCCGGACGAATTTGAAGGTGATTCCAATTGGGTTGGAAAGTGCACGAAATCTAGTTTCCAACAAAAAAAGAATCACCCAATTCGGAGTCCGTATGAAAAACTTGTGTGCGTTTTGAGTCAGGTGTGTCTGTGCAGTCCGAATCTGAATCCAGAACGTGAGAGACTTGGACTCTATCTTCTCTTGGGCCAAAAGTGACGTGAGAGAACTTTTTGGACAGCAAATAAACATCT
>NW_021280518.1:0-1335 GCF_002162155.2 Triticum dicoccoides
CCCCTACTGTTACATATACTGGACCAATTACTAGAGCTCGCGCACGCCAATTAAATTACCAGGTACTTTCGTTTCTTGGTAATGATTCTAATGTTCATGGGATTATGATGCTGCCTAAATTGGATACATTTGTTTTGCTTACAAATGAAGGGCCTAGCTTGGAGAAGGATGAACATTGGAGCAAGAACACACATGGAGTTGATGGCATGCGCAAGGGGATCAAGAACGGAGTTACAAGTGATGATTTCAGGACTTTAAAGCCGCCATAAGGAGTGCATGAAGCCTTGAACGAAATATACAAGATGCCACATCATAATATTCGTCCATAGGCTATTCTAGGTGCTGCGTCACCTTATTAATGGGCCAGGCCCATGTAATTTCGAGATACTTAAGTATAGGCTATTTTTAGAGTCCGTATGTGTGGGGAAACAAGAGTTAGGGTTGGTTTCGGACCCCACCCTCAAGGGCCACGAAATTCCCCCGTCTTCCTCCATATATACAGCCCTTAGGGCGTCGTTTAGACTTTGGGGTTTTGTTTAGATCAAAAGTTCGCCATAGCTGCAACTTCGCGTACTTCGTTTGTGTCCAACGACCAAACCAAGACGTCACAGAACCCCACCTTGATCAATGAAGCTTTCATCATATATTCGCAATATCCAGATTGCAATCTCAGTTTCTTGCTTGTTCTTCGTTTGCTCGCAGGAAACAGACCCTCGTGGTCAGGTTGATCGTGCTCGTGCGTGGTCAATAACCCTCCGAAGTTGGTTTAGCGATTGCTAAGGCGCGACGTCTCGCACGTTCGTAGTCGGATCGTCAAAGTCGACTCCCACAGAAAACGATAGCCACCATCTCATCGAAACATCGGGACCCTCGCCTCTATCAAGTGGTATCAGTTTTCAGGTTGCTCGGTGAGAATTTCCAGTTTTCCTAGATTAGATTTATTTTCTTACCTATTGTCCAAGAAAAATCCACAAAAAAGAGTTAGATCTATTCATCCTTTGTCCAAGCCAGTCTGAGCCTTTGCAATTTTCTTTTCATTGCTTGCATAGTTGAATTATCGGTTGCATCGTCGTGTCGAGTTGTTGGTCTTAGTGTCTAGGTCGTTTAGAGTTTCGAGTTCTGTTCACATTAGTCACGTCGCCGCTGCATCGTTATCCCTTCCGATGTCCACCACCCATCCATCAATTTCCTCCACGTGCTACCCACCGTTCATTGTCATAATCATAGTTGAGATCGTTCCCATCTTCGCTTCATCCAATCTACATCTTATCTAGTTTGTTTTGGAAAGAGGGAGAGAGAAAAAAAGATAGAGAAAAAAACAAGAGAAAAAAAAAG
>NW_021280519.1:0-1290 GCF_002162155.2 Triticum dicoccoides
CTGTAGGGGGTGCGCCTTGGCCTACATGGGCCAAGGGCACCAGCCCCTAGAGGCCCATGCGCCAAGATATAGGAAAAAGGGGAGAGTCCTCAAGGGGGAAGGCACCTCCGAGGTGCCTTGGGGAGGATGGACTCCTCCCCCCCTCTTAGCCGCACCCCTTTCTTGGAGGAAGGGGCAAGGCTGCGCCTCCCCCCTCTCCCCTGCCCCTATATATAGTGGAGGGGAGGGAGGGCATCCATACCTGAGCCCTTGGCGCCTCCCTCCCTCCCGTGACACCTCCTCCTCTCCCGTAGGTGCTTGGCGAAGCCCTGCAGGATTGCCACGCTCCTCCATCACCACCACGCCGTTGTGCTGCTGCTGGATGGAGTCTTCCTCAACCTCTCCCTCTCTCCTTGCTGGATCAAGGCGTGGGAGACATCGTCGAGCTGTACGTGTGTTGAATGCGGAGGTGCCGTCCGTTCGGCACTAGGATCATCGGTGATTTGAATCACGACGAGTACGACTCCATCAACCCCGTTCACTTGAACGCTTCCGCTTAGCGATCTACAAGGGTATGTAGATGCACTCTCCTTCCCCTCGTTGCTAGTCTCTCCATAGATAGATCTTGGTGACACGTAGGAAAATTTTGAATTTCTGCTACGTTCCCTAATAGTGGCATCATGAGCTAGGTCTATTGCGTAGATTCTTTGCACGAGTAGAACACAAAGTAGTTGTGGGCGTCGATATTGTTCAATATGCTTGCCGTTACTAGTCTTATCTTGATTCGGCGGCATCGTGGGATGAAGCGGCCCGGACCAACCTTACACGTACGCTTATGTGAGACCGGTTCCACCGACAAACATGCACTAGTTGCATAAGGTGGCTGGCGGGTGTCTGTCTCTCCCACTTTAGTCGGATCAGATTCGATGAAAAGGGTCCTTATGAAGGGTAAATAGCAATTGGCATATCACGTTGTGGTTCATGCGTAGGTAAGAAACGTTCTTGCTAGAAACCCATAGCAGCCACGTAAAACATGCAAACAACAATTAGAGGACGTCTAACTTGTTTTTGCAGGGTATGCTATGTGATGTGATATGGCCAAAAAGGATGTGATGAATGATATATGTGATGTATGAGATTGATCATGTTCTTGTAATAGGAATCACGACTTGCATGTCGATGAGTATGACAACCGGCAGGAGCCATAGGAGTTGTCTTTATTTATTTGTGACCTGCATGTCAACTTAAACGTCATGTAATTACTTTACTTTATTGCTAACCGTTAGCCATAGTAGTAGAAGTAATAGTTGG
>NW_021280520.1:0-4719 GCF_002162155.2 Triticum dicoccoides
ATGTGGACAGCTGTAAGAAACGCCTCGTCCCAGAATTTGAGGGGCATAGAAGCTCCTGCTAGAAGGGCCAAACCGACCTCAACTATGTGCCTATGCTTGCGTTCGGCCGACCCGTTTTGTTGGTGAGCGTGTGGGCAGGATACATGCTGTGATATGCCAATGTTTTGGAAGAAGGAATTGAGTTTCTCGTATTCCCCTCCCCAATCGGATTGGACAGCTATAATTTTGCTGTCAAACTTCCTTTCAACGAGTGCTTGGAAGTTTTTAAAGACTTGAAACACGTCGGACCTTTTCTTAAGAAGATAGATCCAGGAGAACTTGCTATAGTCATCGATAAAACTTATATAGTAAATGTGTCTGCCAACAGAGGAGGGAGCAGGGCCCCACACATCAGAAAAGATCAATTGCAAAGGTTTAGTGGAGACACTAGTAGATATAGGATATGGTAGCTGATGACTTTTAGCACACTGGCATGAATCACAAATAGTTTCAATGTTTCGCTCACCAACAAACAGGAGCTTATTTTTCCTAAGTAACTTTTCAACTAAAGAATAAGAGGCATGTCTAAACGATCGTGCCATCGTATGGACAAAAGCTTGATAGCACGACAAGCTTGTTTATTGAATCTTCTAAACTCCGGAATCAACGGGTAGAGCCCTCGAACACATCTACCTCGATAGAGCACTTTCTTCGTTGCCTGATCCTAAATCAAAAAGAAATAAGGATGAAACTTGAGAAAAACATGATTGTCAGTAGCAATTCTATGAACAGATAGAAGATATTTGTGGGCATTACGAACATGCAAGATTCTTTTGAGATGTATTTTTTCGTTTGGGGGTACTAAAAACTGAATGACCAATGTGACGTATGCCCATACCTTCACCACCGGCCGTGTGGATTTGGTCTTTTCCACGATACTTCTCCTTCATGGTGACCTTCTCAAGCTCGTTGGTGATGTGGTTGGCGGCTCCGCTATCGACGTACCAATTTGTGTCGACCCCGTAGAAATCATCGGCAGCGGTAGCAATTTTTTCTTCGTGTTGCGAGGAATCACAATCATCATCTTCGTAGCGGTACCAACAGTCCCTCGCCGTGTGGCCGGGCTTGCCACAAATTTGGCAGCGAGGCAAGTACGGACGCGATCTGTTGGAGCCGCCACCGCGGCGCCCTTTTGAGCTGCCAGAGCGTCCGCTGCCGCGAGTGTTGTTGAAGGAGCTGCCGCCACCAACCTCCCCTTGCCACGAGAGGAAGGACGAGAGCGAGAGCCGCCACCGCGGCCTCTGGAGACAGAGTTGGCCGAGGACTTGAAGCCGCCGCCGGAGCCGTGAAACTGCGCCATGCGCTGATCAAAATTGCTAAGCATAGCGAAGAGCTCATCAAGGGTTACCGGAGTGACACGGGCGTCCAGGGCGGAAACGAGGGGCTGGTAGTCTTGGTCCAGCCCGTGGATGATGTAGGATATGAGCTCGTCGTCTTGGATTGGTTTTCCCACCGCGGCGAGTTCATCAGCGAGCCCTCTCACGGCGGCACGCGAAGAAGGAGGACACCGATTGGTTGCCCTTCTGCACGTTGATCAGCGCCGTGCGAATGTTGTTGACGCGGCCGAGTGACTGCGACGAGAACATGCTCGCCAGCGCCAGCCAGAGTTCTGGCGCCGTGGTGATCGCCGTCACCGTGACGAGCACTTCCTGGGATAAGTGTTGAAGTAGATATCCAAGGACCTGCTGATCCTCCTTCACCCAGAGCGGATGGAGAGGATTCGGCCCCTCGGTCGACGTGTCGTCGACGTAGTGGTAGACGTCGGCGCCCCGCAGCTGCGGCGTGATCTGGGTTCGCCACAGGATGTAGTTGGTGCGGGAGAGTTTCTCCGTGACTCCTCCGCTGAGGGTTGGCTGGAAGGAGGAGGTAGAGGAAGACATGCTGCGCACTTTGGTGGAGATGCGTTAGCTAGGGTTTTGGGAAGAAGATTGCTCTGTATACCATGTGCGAATGCGGTACACGTCTTGCCGATCCAGGCTGACGTGCTGCGTGTTAAATAGAGGGGTGCGAGCCCTAATACGCGTACAGGTTTGTTGGAGAGATTATATCTTGGGAGAGAAGAATACAAGAGATAAAACAAGATAAAGAGTACATGAGTATCCCGTATAACTACTCCTCCTTGGGTGGTGATCCTCCTTGCTGTACACGCCACCATATCACGCATATTATGTTTAACACCGGCAGCCAGAGCACAGCAAGAAATCGGTGAGCAGAAATCTTCTATAGACTCTTGTCTTAATTAACTCTTGCGCCATTGATTAATTCCTAACGAGTACTTATATCTCTTGCATGCAGATGATGAGTCGGAGTTCAGCTACGACTGCGGGGCAGAGAACGGGCCGGAGAACTGGGGCAAGATCAAGGAGGAGTGGGCGATGTGTGGCACCGGGCGGATGCAGTCGCCCATCGACCTCTCCGACCGCCATGCCGCACAGGCGCCGAACCTCGGATACCTCAACCACTCCTACCTCCCCGCCGAGGCCTCCATCGTCAACCGTGGCCATGACATCGCGGTGACGTTCCAGGGCGGTGCCGGGAGCTTGTGGATCAACGGCACTGCTTACCACCTCAGGCAGGTGCACTTGCACTCCCCCAGCGAGCACCACCTAAACGGCCGCCAGTACAGCTTGGAGATCCACATGGTTCACCTCAGCGCCGAGAACAAGGCTGCCGTGATCGGCCGCCTCTATAAGATTGGTAGGCGCGACCATTTCCGGCACAAGGTACGTACTTCTCTCCAACTCCAGTAACTTTTTTTCTTCTAAATCCGTGGCCTGGATTTGAACCAATCCGTTGCATGCAGCTAGAGCCTTACCTGCGGAGGATGGCAGACATGAAGGAGAAGGATGAGAAGGTCGGCGTGGTGGATCCCTGGGAGGCGAGGGGCGACGGCCAAGCCTACTACCGGTACATGGGCTCCCTCACCACGCCGGCGTGCGACGAGGGGGTCATCTGGACCGTTATCAAGAGGCTACCTACCTTGCTACGTTGTTAATGACTTTTATCGATCACATTTAGGCCTTGTTTGTTTGGCCTTTTGCGTCTACTTTTGCAGCTTTTCCACATTAGCCGAAAAGCCATGAAAGCTCCCAAATAACTGTTTTTTGAAGCTTTTATGGCTTTTGGTTAATCAATAAAATATTGTTTAGCTTCAAAAAGCCGTAAAAGCTCTAAAAGCACCTATTTAGGAACTTTTATGGCTTTTTGGCTAAACTGGAACAACTACAAAAGCAGAAGCAAAATCTCAAACAAACAGGGCCTTAGACCGTTAATGCTAAAATTATGGGCATACGGTCACTAACGCCCCTGATATTCTCTAACAATAGTGATCCAAATTTTAAAACTAACTATGTGCTTTTACAGGTTGCCACCGTGTCAACTCACCAACTGAAGCTTCTCACGGACGCTGTCCACGATGTATTGCTCCGATCTTTTTCAAGAAAGCAAAGTGCATAAATTTGTTTGTTTGTACTATGTGTAGGGCTTTGAGATGAACGCGAGACCGCTTCAGAAGGTGAATGGCAGAGATCTCAGCTTTTTCTGCCCTGATGATGACCATGAACGCTATTACGCTGCTGCTGATCATTAATTAGCTGTATACTTGAGCCAACCTGATGGATTGACAGCATGTGTGCTAATGTAAGATAATATCAGTATATACCTTCATTTGACTAGCTTACAATTGTCGGCGAATAATTGTTTCTAATGAAAACTATATATTCAGGTGTTGGCACCGGCGAACAAGAGCAATGACATGGAACATTGCAAACGATCGTGACTCTGCCACAAGCAGGGATATTTGTTGGCCTTGGCACCGTTCTTATAATTCCTTAATAAAGTCGAAGTCACAGATGTGTTGTTGTTGTTATCTTCAATACTTGGATAATAAGAGTCCAATCGCTATCTTATATGTGTTTTCCTTCCTTCTATTGCAATAAAAAGCGCGTCGATCACGGCATTGCCATTTTCTTGACAACATGTGCTAGATCATAGTTTTTGTTTCCTGCAATCATTGCACATCAGATCGAATCTAATGTGTCATTTTATTATGTATAGTAGTATCCTTGTCATCTATAAGTCCAGTCTTTCATTCTTTTCAGTGTTTATTTAAATTTATGTATAATTATCCTTCAAGAAAGTGTGCTACAGATCCCTATCTGTTTGTTCATCTTCCTTATTTACCACACCATAGACGTGCTACTACATCCAGTTGGCTTGGTAGTATCATGCATGTGCATTTCCTGCACGTTTTTCTTAAATTATGTCTTGACTCTTATCATGAATTGCACCATTCATGATTCATGCATGTGATCGACTAGGCAGTTAGCACACACCAGGGGATGTGCATGGGCCAGCCAATAATGCCATGCATTATGGCACACCTGTGTATAAAGGACAGTCCATAGAGCATCTCCCCTAGGCTGTACGAGATGGGATGCAGGAGCATCTCCCGTACGACGTCGTGCTCACTTTTCCCGGGCCCTTGTCAATTGTCCGTATCACATAGGCTGCGCGTCAAGGTAGGGCCTGGAGATTCGCATGGTTATACCACAGGCAGTCAGAGGGCGCCAACAAAACTAGATTCACGTGATATGCGGAGTTGGTAAGCACTCCAATATATATATATATATATATATATATATATATATATATATATATATATATATATATATATATATA
>NW_021280520.1:4729-11630 GCF_002162155.2 Triticum dicoccoides
ATGTGGACAGCTGTAAGAAACGCCTCGTCCCAGAATTTGAGGGGCATAGAAGCTCCTGCTAGAAGGGCCAAACCGACCTCAACTATGTGCCTATGCTTGCGTTCGGCCGACCCGTTTTGTTGGTGAGCGTGTGGGCAGGATACATGCTGTGATATGCCAATGTTTTGGAAGAAGGAATTGAGTTTCTCGTATTCCCCTCCCCAATCGGATTGGACAGCTATAATTTTGCTGTCAAACTTCCTTTCAACGAGTGCTTGGAAGTTTTTAAAGACTTGAAACACGTCGGACCTTTTCTTAAGAAGATAGATCCAGGAGAACTTGCTATAGTCATCGATAAAACTTATATAGTAAATGTGTCTGCCAACAGAGGAGGGAGCAGGGCCCCACACATCAGAAAAGATCAATTGCAAAGGTTTAGTGGAGACACTAGTAGATATAGGATATGGTAGCTGATGACTTTTAGCACACTGGCATGAATCACAAATAGTTTCAATGTTTCGCTCACCAACAAACAGGAGCTTATTTTTCCTAAGTAACTTTTCAACTAAAGAATAAGAGGCATGTCTAAACGATCGTGCCATCGTATGGACAAAAGCTTGATAGCACGACAAGCTTGTTTATTGAATCTTCTAAACTCCGGAATCAACGGGTAGAGCCCTCGAACACATCTACCTCGATAGAGCACTTTCTTCGTTGCCTGATCCTAAATCAAAAAGAAATAAGGATGAAACTTGAGAAAAACATGATTGTCAGTAGCAATTCTATGAACAGATAGAAGATATTTGTGGGCATTACGAACATGCAAGATTCTTTTGAGATGTATTTTTTCGTTTGGGGGTACTAAAAACTGAATGACCAATGTGACGTATGCCCATACCTTCACCACCGGCCGTGTGGATTTGGTCTTTTCCACGATACTTCTCCTTCATGGTGACCTTCTCAAGCTCGTTGGTGATGTGGTTGGCGGCTCCGCTATCGACGTACCAATTTGTGTCGACCCCGTAGAAATCATCGGCAGCGGTAGCAATTTTTTCTTCGTGTTGCGAGGAATCACAATCATCATCTTCGTAGCGGTACCAACAGTCCCTCGCCGTGTGGCCGGGCTTGCCACAAATTTGGCAGCGAGGCAAGTACGGACGCGATCTGTTGGAGCCGCCACCGCGGCGCCCTTTTGAGCTGCCAGAGCGTCCGCTGCCGCGAGTGTTGTTGAAGGAGCTGCCGCCACCAACCTCCCCTTGCCACGAGAGGAAGGACGAGAGCGAGAGCCGCCACCGCGGCCTCTGGAGACAGAGTTGGCCGAGGACTTGAAGCCGCCGCCGGAGCCGTGAAACTGCGCCATGCGCTGATCAAAATTGCTAAGCATAGCGAAGAGCTCATCAAGGGTTACCGGAGTGACACGGGCGTCCAGGGCGGAAACGAGGGGCTGGTAGTCTTGGTCCAGCCCGTGGATGATGTAGGATATGAGCTCGTCGTCTTGGATTGGTTTTCCCACCGCGGCGAGTTCATCAGCGAGCCCTCTCACGGCGGCACGCGAAGAAGGAGGACACCGATTGGTTGCCCTTCTGCACGTTGATCAGCGCCGTGCGAATGTTGTTGACGCGGCCGAGTGACTGCGACGAGAACATGCTCGCCAGCGCCAGCCAGAGTTCTGGCGCCGTGGTGATCGCCGTCACCGTGACGAGCACTTCCTGGGATAAGTGTTGAAGTAGATATCCAAGGACCTGCTGATCCTCCTTCACCCAGAGCGGATGGAGAGGATTCGGCCCCTCGGTCGACGTGTCGTCGACGTAGTGGTAGACGTCGGCGCCCCGCAGCTGCGGCGTGATCTGGGTTCGCCACAGGATGTAGTTGGTGCGGGAGAGTTTCTCCGTGACTCCTCCGCTGAGGGTTGGCTGGAAGGAGGAGGTAGAGGAAGACATGCTGCGCACTTTGGTGGAGATGCGTTAGCTAGGGTTTTGGGAAGAAGATTGCTCTGTATACCATGTGCGAATGCGGTACACGTCTTGCCGATCCAGGCTGACGTGCTGCGTGTTAAATAGAGGGGTGCGAGCCCTAATACGCGTACAGGTTTGTTGGAGAGATTATATCTTGAGAGAGAAGAATACAAGAGATAAAACAAGATAAAGAGTACATGAGTATCCCGTATAACTACTCCTCCTTGGGTGGTGATCCTCCTTGCTGTACACGCCACCATATCACGCATATTATGTTTAACACAGGCAGCCAGAGCACAGCAAGAAATCGGTGAGCAGAAATCTTCTATAGACTCTTGTCTTAATTAACTCTTGCGCCATTGATTAATTCCTAACGAGTACTTATATCTCTTGCATGCAGATGATGAGTCGGAGTTCAGCTACGACTGCGGGGCAGAGAACGGGCCGGAGAACTGGGGCAAGATCAAGGAGGAGTGGGCGATGTGTGGCACCGGGCGGATGCAGTCGCCCATCGACCTCTCCGACCGCCATGCCGCACAGGCGCCGAACCTCGGATACCTCAACCACTCCTACCTCCCCGCCGAGGCCTCCATCGTCAACCGTGGCCATGACATCGCGGTGACGTTCCAGGGCGGTGCCGGGAGCTTGTGGATCAACGGCACTGCTTACCACCTCAGGCAGGTGCACTTGCACTCCCCCAGCGAGCACCACCTAAACGGCCGCCAGTACAGCTTGGAGATCCACATGGTTCACCTCAGCGCCGAGAACAAGGCTGCCGTGATCGGCCGCCTCTATAAGATTGGTAGGCGCGACCATTTCCGGCACAAGGTACGTACTTCTCTCCAACTCCAGTAACTTTTTTTCTTCTAAATCCGTGGCCTGGATTTGAACCAATCCGTTGCATGCAGCTAGAGCCTTACCTGCGGAGGATGGCAGACATGAAGGAGAAGGATGAGAAGGTCGGCGTGGTGGATCCCTGGGAGGCGAGGGGCGACGGCCAAGCCTACTACCGGTACATGGGCTCCCTCACCACGCCGGCGTGCGACGAGGGGGTCATCTGGACCGTTATCAAGAGGCTACCTACCTTGCTACGTTGTTAATGACTTTTATCGATCACATTTAGGCCTTGTTTGTTTGGCCTTTTGCGTCTACTTTTGCAGCTTTTCCACATTAGCCGAAAAGCCATGAAAGCTCCCAAATAACTGTTTTTTGAAGCTTTTATGGCTTTTGGTTAATCAATAAAATATTGTTTAGCTTCAAAAAGCCGTAAAAGCTCTAAAAGCACCTATTTAGGAACTTTTATGGCTTTTTGGCTAAACTGGAACAACTACAAAAGCAGAAGCAAAATCTCAAACAAACAGGGCCTTAGACCGTTAATGCTAAAATTATGGGCATACGGTCACTAACGCCCCTGATATTCTCTAACAATAGTGATCCAAATTTTAAAACTAACTATGTGCTTTTACAGGTTGCCACCGTGTCAACTCACCAACTGAAGCTTCTCACGGACGCTGTCCACGATGTATTGCTCCGATCTTTTTCAAGAAAGCAAAGTGCATAAATTTGTTTGTTTGTACTATGTGTAGGGCTTTGAGATGAACGCGAGACCGCTTCAGAAGGTGAATGGCAGAGATCTCAGCTTTTTCTGCCCTGATGATGACCATGAACGCTATTACGCTGCTGCTGATCATTAATTAGCTGTATACTTGAGCCAACCTGATGGATTGACAGCATGTGTGCTAATGTAAGATAATATCAGTATATACCTTCATTTGACTAGCTTACAATTGTCGGCGAATAATTGTTTCTAATGAAAACTATATATTCAGGTGTTGGCACCGGCGAACAAGAGCAATGACATGGAACATTGCAAACGATCGTGACTCTGCCACAAGCAGGGATATTTGTTGGCCTTGGCACCGTTCTTATAATTCCTTAATAAAGTCGAAGTCACAGATGTGTTGTTGTTGTTATCTTCAATACTTGGATAATAAGAGTCCAATCGCTATCTTATATGTGTTTTCCTTCCTTCTATTGCAATAAAAAGCGCGTCGATCACGGCATTGCCATTTTCTTGACAACATGTGCTAGATCATAGTTTTTGTTTCCTGCAATCATTGCACATCAGATCGAATCTAATGTGTCATTTTATTATGTATAGTAGTATCCTTGTCATCTATAAGTCCAGTCTTTCATTCTTTTCAGTGTTTATTTAAATTTATGTATAATTATCCTTCAAGAAAGTGTGCTACAGATCCCTATCTGTTTGTTCATCTTCCTTATTTACCACACCATAGACGTGCTACTACATCCAGTTGGCTTGGTAGTATCATGCATGTGCATTTCCTGCACGTTTTTCTTAAATTATGTCTTGACTCTTATCATGAATTGCACCATTCATGATTCATGCATGTGATCGACTAGGCAGTTAGCACACACCAGGGGATGTGCATGGGCCAGCCAATAATGCCATGCATTATGGCACACCTGTGTATAAAGGACAGTCCATAGAGCATCTCCCCTAGGCTGTACGAGATGGGATGCAGGAGCATCTCCCGTACGACGTCGTGCTCACTTTTCCCGGGCCCTTGTCAATTGTCCGTATCACATAGGCTGCGCGTCAAGGTAGGGCCTGGAGATTCGCATGGTTATACCACAGGCAGTCAGAGGGCGCCAACAAAACTAGATTCACGTGATATGCGGAGTTGGTAAGCACTCCAATATATATATATATATATATATATATATATATATATATATATATATATATATATATATATATATATACAAAATGAGACCAACCCAAGGACTAACCTTCGTTGACATTTTATTATAGAAGAAACTCCACGAGCACCGTGTGTCTGAGTCGGGACTCGAACTCGGGTCGCCTGGCAGCAACCTCAGCTGCCTAGCCAACGGGTCGACGCCCCATCCTCGTAAGAGCAACTCCAACGCGCCGACCTAAACGGATGGTGCTTTTGTCTGCTTTTCATCCGGTTGGGTCGGCCGCCCGCTCAGCGTCCGCCCCGTTTGAGATTTGGGTCGGCAGTGCGCCCAACGTGCCGACCTATTTCATGTCCGTGTGCAAATTTTGAAAAAAGGCCCGCGACCATAGTTAATGCTAGCGGCTATGTCGTCGCCCGAAAATTCATGCCGACACCATGCCAGGGCCGGCATACAATGCCAGCATCAGAAAATAGCACACAGTTCGGCTGGCGCACTTGCCAGCGGCCGGCACACATGCCAGCACACAAAAAAGCGGCGTGAGTTCGACCACACCATCAGAGCCGTGGTCATGCCAGCACACTTGCCGGCATACAAAAAAGGATGGCGCTCGCCGCCATAGGTCACTCGTCGTCGAACTTGAGCATGTCGGCCTGCATCTTCTCGAACCACGGCCTCTTCCTTGGCGACACGGTGTCGAGATCCACCTTCATGATCTCCAGCCCGGTCATCATGCTCGCGAGAGCCACTTCTTTCGCCTTGGCCTTGGCGTTGGCGGCCTCGATCTCTAGCATATTGGCTTGCTTCTCCGCCTCCATATCAAGCATCTTAGCTTGCTTCTCCGCATCCATCTCAAGCCTCCTCCTTTGGATCTCCATGAAGGCATTCATTTATCGCTGCCGCTCCTCCTCCCTTGAGATCTTCTTGCTCATCATGCCCTCCACACTTGCGATCAAGGCATTCGATGCCGCATCCCGCTTGTCCTCCTTCTTGGAGTTGGTCTTCCCCCGCGGGCGTGGCTTCTCGATGTCTTTCTCCTCCACGGCCCTCTTCACCCACACGACTTGAGGGCGGGATATTGCACCTTGAACTTCTCCTCGTCTTTGATGACCCTCCAACAATGAGAGAGGTTGAAGCATTTGTTGCGGAACGTAGTAATTCAAAAAAATTCCTACGATCACGCAAGATCTACCTAGGAGATGCATAGCAACGAGACGGGAGAGTGTGTCCATATACCCTCGTAGACCGAAAGCGGAAGCGTTATGTTAATGCAGTTGATGTAGTCGAACGTCTTCACGATCCAACCGATCCAAGTACCGAACGTACGGCACCTTCGTGTTCAGCATACGTTTAGCTCGATGACGTCCCTCGAGCTCTTGATTCAGTAGAGGGTCGAGGGAGAGCTCCGTCAGTACTACGGCATGGCGTCGGTGTTGGTGATGTGACCTGCGCAGGGCTTCGCCTAAGCACTACGACGCTATGACCGGAGGAGTAAACTGTGGAGGAGGGCACCGCACACGGCTAAGACAAATCTTGGTATGCCTTTGGGGTGCCTCTCGCCCCCGTATATAAGGGGGGAGGGAAGGAGGTCGGCGGCCTAGGAGGGGCGGGCCAAGGGGGGAGTCCTACTTGAACTCCTAGTCCAAGTAGGATTCGGCCCCCCTCCTTCCTTCCAACGGAGGGGGAAAGGGGAAAGAGGTGGAGAGGGAGAAGGAAAGGGGGGCCGGCCCCCACCCCTTGTCCACTTCGGATTGGGATTGGGGGGGGGCACCACCTCCTGTGGCTGCCAACTCCTCTCCACTATGGCCCATGAGGCCCATTAACTTTACCAGGGGGTTCCAGTAACCTCCCCATACTCCGAAAAATCTCCGATCTTCTTCGGAACCATTCCGGTGTCCATATATAACCTTCAAATATATGAACCTTTACCTCTCGACCATTTCGAGACTCTTCGTCATGTCCGTGATCTCTTCTGGGACTCCGAACAAACTTCGGTCACCAAAACACATAACTCATAATACAAATCGTCATCGAACGTTAACCGTGCGGACCCTACGGGTTCGAGAACTATGTAGACATGACCGAGACACATCTCCGATCAATAACCAAAAGCGGGACCTGGATGCTCATACTGGCTCCTACATATTCTACGAAGATCTTTATCGGTCATACCGCATAACAACATACGTCATTCCCTTTGTCATCGGTATGTTACTTTCCCGAGATTCGATCGTCGGTATCAT
>NW_021280520.1:11671-14499 GCF_002162155.2 Triticum dicoccoides
ATACCTAGTTCAATCTCGTTACCGGCAAGTCTCTTTAATCGTTCGGTAATGCATCATTCCGTAATTAAGTCATTGGTCACATTGCTTGCAAGGCTTACAGTGATGTGCATTACCGAGAGGGCCCAGAGAAACCTCTCGGATACACGGAGTGACAAATCCTAATCTCGACCTATGCCAACTCAACAAACACCTTCGGAGACACCTGTAGAGCATCTTTATAATCACCCAGTTACGTTGTAACGTTTGATAGTACACAAAGTGTTCCTCTGGTATTCGGGAGTTGCATAATCTCATAGTTAGAGGAATATGTATAAGTCATGAAGGAAGCAATAGCAATAAAACTAAACGATCATAATGCAAAGCTAACAGATGGGTCTTGTCCATCACATCATTATCTAATGATGTGATCCCATTCATCAAATGACAACACATGTCTATGGTTAGGAAACTTAACCATCTTTGATTAACGAGCTAGCTAAATAGAGGCATACTAGGGACACTGTGTTTTGTCTATGTATTCACACATGTACTAAGTTTCCGGTTAATACAATTCTAGCACGAATAATAAACATTTATCATGATATAAGAAAATATAAATAACAACTTTATTATTGCCTCTAGGGCATATTTCCTTCTGTCTCCCACTTGCACTAGAGTCAATAATCTAGATCACATTGTAATGATTCTAACACCCATGGAGTCTTGGTGCCGATCATGTTTTGATCGTGGACGAGGCTTAGTCAACGGGTCTGCAACATTCAGATCCGTATGTATTTTGCAATTCTCTATGTCCCCCTCCTTGACTTGATCGTGGATTGAATTGAAGTGTCTCTTGATGTGTTTGGTTCTCTTGTGAAATCTGGATTCCTTCGCCAAGGCAATTGCTCTAGTATTGTCACAAAAGATTCTCATTGGACCAGATGCACTAGGTATTACACCTAGATCGTATATGAACTCTTTCATCCAGACTCCTTCATTTGCTGTTTCTGAAGCAGCTATGTACTCCGCTTCACACATAGATCCTGCCACGACGCTCTGCTTGGAATTGCACCAACTGATAGCTCCAACATTCAATATAAATACGTATCCGGTTTGTGACTTAGATCCGGATCAGTGTCAAAGCTTGCATCGACGTAACCATTTACTACAACCCCCTTCTCACCTCCATAAACGAGAAACATACCATTAGTCCTTTTTAGGTATTTCAGGATGTTCTTGACTGTTATCCAGTGATCCACTCCTGGATTACTTTGTTACCTCCCTGCTAAACTTATACCAAGGCACACATTAGGTCTGGTACACAGCATTGCATACATGATAGAACCTATGGCTGAGGCATAGGGAATGACTTTCATTTTCTCTCTATCTTCTGCAGTGGTCGGGCATTGAGTCTGACTCAACTTCACACCTTGTAACACAGGCAAGAACCCTTTCTTTGACTGATCCATTTTGAACTCCTTCAAAACTTTATCAAGGTATGTGCTTTGTGAAAGTCCAACTAAGCGTCTTGATCTATCTCTATAGATCTTGATGCCCAATATATAAGCAGCTTCACCGAGGTCTTTCATTGAAAAATTCTTATTCAAGTATCTTTTATGCTATCCAGAAATTATGTATTATTTCCAATCAACAATGTGTCATCCACATATAATATTAGAAATGCTACAGAGCTCTCACTCACTTTCTTGTAATTACAGGCTTCTCCAAAAGTCTGTATAAAACCATATGGTTTGATCACACTATGAAAGCGTATATTCCAACTCCAAGATGCTTGCACCAGTCCATAAATGGATCGCTGGAGCTTGCACACTTTGTTAGCACCTTTAGGATTGACAAAACCTTCTGGTTGCATTATATACAACTGTTCTTTAAGATATCCATTAAGGAATGCAGTTTTGACATCCAATTGCCAAATTTCATAATCATAAAATGCGGCAATTTCTAACATGATTCAGACAGACTTAAGCATCGCTACGGGTGAGAAGGTCTCACCGTAGTCAACTCGTTGAACTTGTCGAAAACCTTTTTCAACAAGTCGAGCTTTGTAGACAGTAACATTATCGTCAGTGTCAGTTTTCTTCTTAAAGATCCATTTGTTTTCTATGGCTTGCCGAACATCGGGCAAGTCAACCAAAGTCCACACTTTGTTCTCATACATGGATCCCATCTCAGATTTCATGGCCTCAAGCCATTTTGTGGAATCCGGGCTCATCATCGCTTCCTCATAGTTCGTAGGTTCGTCATGGTCAAGTAACATGACCTCCAGAACAGGATTACCGTACCACTCTGGTGCGGACCGTAGTCTGATTGACCTACACTAGTAGAAAACAGAGCTTTGGTTGGGCCTGGTCAGCCCATTAGTCCCAATTCGTGCGCCCAGGGGCCGGCTGGGCCGCAGGAGGCATTTGTCCCGGTTCTTGTAGACCCATTTGTCCCGGTTCTAGGCACGAACAGGGACCAATGGTCCTTGCTCCTGGCCTACAGCCATTGGTCGCGGTTCGTGCCTAAAACCGACACAGAAGGGTAGCCTTTAGTCCCGGTTCCAGCCACGAACCGGAACCAATGAGGTGATTATATATACCGCCTCGCCGGCGAGCAGAGCACTCCACACTGCTCTGTTTTTTCTGGCCGACGAGGGGAGAGCTTTGTGGTTCTCTAGCTCACCTCCTATGGACATGAGGTGTTTGATGAAATGCCTGAGCCACACTAGTTAAGCTTTCTCCTCTCGAAGCTCGACCTCCGAGCTCCATTTTCCCCGAGATTTGTCTAGGTTTAGCGGTCTGTCACGTCCCATCACCGTCTTCACCGCCGTTGATCGCCCGCGCCGA
>NW_021280520.1:15736-18332 GCF_002162155.2 Triticum dicoccoides
GGCCTTCCTCTGTGTTTTTTCATATATATGATGTTTTTTGAGATTATATGTGTATGTGTGATTATATGTATGTGTGTGTATATATGATTATATGCCCTGTTTTTTTCAAACTTTTTGTTCATATATATGATGAGTTGTTTTTTTTGCATTTATATATATATATGTATTTATATTTAGAAAAGTTTTATCTATGTAGGTAAAAGTTAGAAGAAGAAAAAGTTTTATATATGCAAATGTTACATTTTTAGAAAATAAGAAGAGGAAGAAGGAGAAGAAGAAGGAGAAGAAGAGGAGAGGAAGAATAGGAGAAATAAATAAGAAGAGAAAAAAAAGAAAAAAAAGGAGAAGAAGAAAGGAATAGAGGAGAAGAAGAACCTCTTTTTTTCTTCTTTTTTTCTTCGATCTTCTCTCTATTCCTTTCTTCTTCTCCTCTTTTTTCTTCTTCGTTCTTTTTTCCTCTTCTTACATGAGGAGGGGGGTGGGTCGATATACCCCCTCCCCCATAACTTCGACATGAGGGGGGTGGGGTCGCCGAGGGTTTGAGGGGCGAGGGTCGGGAACTAGGGTAGAGGTTCGAGGGTCGAGGGTTCGAGGGTCATCGAGGGGCCTAGGGTTTGAGGGTCGAGGAACGCCGAGGGGTCGAGGGCCGCCGAGGGTTCGAGGGTCGAGGGTCAAGGATCACCGAGGGGTCGATAGGTTGCCTAGTGTCAAAGTATTGAAGAAATACATGGCTTCATCATTAGCCGGAAGTAACCGGGGCATGATGGTATGAAGTTGTGCAAAGTTGTTCTAGAATGGAGTCCCGAATAGGATAATTATCCTATGTGGGACTCCGTTCCAAAATAACTTTAGAGAGGTTCGTACCATCATGCGCCTGTTACTTTCGCCTAATGATGAAGACATGGTTTTGTTGAATCCTTTCACACTAGACAAACCTGACATGTGGGGGTCGAGGGTCGGGAAATAGGGTATGTAGAGGGTCGTGGATCGCCGAGAGGTCGAGGGTCGAGGGTCTGACAATGTGCACAAGTTGATCCAAACCCTAGAAGCGCTGCCAAGTTAAAAGAGCATTGTCGTCAAGGCCACCCCGAACCCTTGAAGCATTGCTGAGGCCACCCCAAACCCTAGAGAAGCATCGAGGCCACTAATATGATTGCTTGTTGTGATTAGGTAGCTAGGTCTACGTTTGCCACTAATATATCCACGTGCTGTCATGTTTGTATAATAATTGCCATGTTGTAATATTTGCAGAAACAATGGAGCACGGATGAGACGAGGCAGCAGAAGAGGTGTTGGGGGACATAATCTTAGCCGGAGTTGATGTCTTGTTGTATCTTAACGACAATGATGGTCTGGAAGGACAGGGTGAAGAAGCAGGCTACGGTGATCGAACAATGGAGGAGGAAAGACATGATTATGATGGCTCCGGTGACCGAATGCCGATGCAAGAAGGAGACCGTGATGACAGCTCCGGTGACCGAACAGAGTCCGACCAGGTATATATATTAATTAAGCCTGTGCTGACTAGCTAATAGATGCATTCATTGTTTTGGTATGTACACATATTAACTATCTTCTTTCTTCTTTTTTCTAGCCCTCCGGATCGAGCACAACTTCGGTAAAGAAACGAGGCCCGAAGAAAAAGATGCGCTCGGATGAAAGGTTCACGATCACAGCAATCCCATGCGATGGCCAACCGATTGAACCCATCCGACCAAGGAAGCATTTTCTGCTCAGTGCGGGGTTCTTGTTAGGGACAAGATCCCGATCAGCATCCACCAATGGTTTAAGCCTAAGAAGGAAGACCCTGAGGTGTCTTATGTCAACGATATGCAGAAAGATGATCTTTGGACCTCGCTGAAGGAAAATTTCACCCTACCGCCAGAGGAGGATCCGGAGAAGCCAGTTAAAGAGCAATTGATCAAGTCTCATGCTCCTAAGAAGATGGCAGATCTATTCAGGAGGTGGAAGCATGAGCTGAAAACATCGTTTGTCGACCAAGAAGAGACACCATAATTCACCGTCCGGTATGAGAAGATCAGATATCACTGGGATGCATTTGTGGCCCACAAGACATCAGACAAGAGTAAGAAGATGTCAGCGAGAAATAAGATAAATGATGCGAAGAAGGAGCATCACCATCGCATGGGGACAGGTGGCTACCTCAAAGCCCAGCCATTGTGGGCCAAGGCTGAGAATGACCTACTTGATAAAGGGGTCGAACCAGAGACATTGAACTGGCCAGACCATTCCAGACTTGGTTCTTCGAGGTTGAAGGAATATTGGACCCTGTTTCAGGGAAGTGCGTTTGGACAAACGACCAACTTGACATACCCGTCAAGAAGCTTCTGCAGTATATCGATGCAGTGCAGCAAGGGATGTTCGTTCCACAAAGAGAGAACACCGAGCTCACAATGGCCCTTGGGAATTCTGAGCACCCTGGATGGACACGAGGCACGCCAAGCTCCATTTCATGGAAGGCTATGTTTCCGGATGCAGGCGGTTACAAATGCCAGGAGAGGAGGAAGAAAGTGGAGCACACCCAACTGCAGGCGCTGCACGCAAGGGTACAAGGGCTAGAGGAAAGAGAAGCAGT
>NW_021280520.1:18719-22659 GCF_002162155.2 Triticum dicoccoides
CGCAGCAAGCGACCTGCTGAAGCTACCCCCGAAGCTACCCCGCCATCTCAGCGGAGAAGCAGCGTGGCTTCCGCCGAGCTGCTTCAGTTGGAGCCTGTCTTCACGGCTCTTGCTAGCTACCCCGTGGATGCTATCACGGAGTCTCAACATTGCCACCTTATGACGCAATAGCACAAGTTTAAAGTCAAGCGGTTATCGGCTCTGTTCGACCTCCTGAACCAGACACAACTTTTCACTGCCGTCCAATTCCAGAATGATATGCTAGGGTGATGGTGGACGAAATAACGGAGTGATTTGAGGACCTCGAGCTTGACCACCCTACCGCTAAAGGGGAGACTCGGCTGGGTTCTGCTCTGAAGACTCCATGCCTATGGCGGAAGGAGCTCATCAACCTTCTGAACTGGATGCCTCCGCCTCCTCCTCCTCCTTTGGCGAGTCAGGGCACTCCACCTCCTACTCTGGCGAGTGATTAGGGCACTCAGCCTCCTTCTCCGGCGCATGGCGGCACTCCGCCTCCTTCTCCTCCTGCGCCGGCACGCCCGAGCAGCCAGCCTCCTCCTTTTCCGCCTCGTCGGCAAGGGCGGAAGAGACCCGCCGCCGGAGCGTCGTAGTCCTTCTCCTCTGCCTCGTAAGCAAGGAAAGAAGACAACCACAACCACTCCGTCTGCTCCGGCGTCTAGCACTACAGCCAGAGGTGGGAGGCAATACAGATTCAGTCCATCTCTCAAGCCTCTAGAGAAGTTACCATACGAGAGGACCGTGGACGAAAACAAGAAGATCGTGGAAGCTGAAGTGAGGGACTTCTTTGGAGCGGTGAAAGCAAAGAAACATCCACCTCCGTAGGAGAAGATAGATCCGGTGAAAGCGAAGCGCACTATCGATGCCCTGAAGCGACCACCACCTTCTCCGCCGCAATCCAACTATGATCGCATTATTCAAAGGTCATATATCGAAGCGTAGTGGTCGGGAAGTACTATCAGTGATCACAGGTTAGCAGAACGACGAGCTGGGAAAAATATTGCCCAGCTCGGCGAACAAGTGAACCAATCGTGCCCCCCGCTCAAGGTGTCTAGCGATATCATCGCTAATCATCCGGAGATTTTGCCCAATACCAATCTGGGAGATTACCTGCCCGACGATGTACATTATGATTTCTTGGAGGTGGGCCAACACAAATACCATTACGAGAAACCTCTCGTCAAAGATGAAAGATCTCTAACAACGATGATGCGAAGATTCCATGATTGGTACATGAAAACCTGCAGATAGTCTGGGGGGGGGGGAGAATACTTTGACGCTGAGAGTTAAAGAGGAGCATGACCTCATTGGAATTGATCTGTTGTCTGTTCCATTTGAGGAGTTCTTCCAGTTTTTCAATCAAAAGGCCCTCAATAAATTAACGGTCCCTTGCTACTGTCTGTAAGTACTACTTCTGTCATTAAGTCTCTATATATAACTTGGCTCTTTCATTGCATGTATATATAATTATCCTCACTATATTATGCAGATTGAAGATCGCCAAATTGAAGAAAAGACAAATTGGTGATATTGGGTACATTAACACAAATCTCATAGATGAATTTACGGTTGAATTTCAAGCCAAAGATACCGAGGCCAACTTGCTAAGATCGTTGGTAATAAATCAAAACAAAGATATAATACTCTTTACTTACAACTTCAAGTGAGTGTTACTGTCTTGTGCATATTCGGTTTCCCTTATTAATCGAGGTTATAGTAATGTAATTGATGAGTTATGCATGCGTGCGCAGGTTCCACTATATTCTCCTAGAGATTAAGCTTGAGCAGGGACTAGTAACCGTGTTAGACTCGAGACGAAAAGATTCCCAGGAGTATGTGGACATGACTGAAATGCTTGAGAAGTAAGTTAAATCGATCATTATCGCACCATATCGGCAACTTTGTTCACTTCCTGATATCAAGTATATGTTTTCTTCGTCTGGCAGGGTTTGGAAAAAATTCACCGCAAAAGCTCCGGGACTGTTGGGGAAGCTGCGATTTAGACACCCGAAAGTAAGTACTACTAGCTAGCTCCACGCATCTCGTAGTAATTCAGGCACTAGTTTCATCAATACCATTTAGCATGCTTGCTTATCAGTTTGATTGACCTCTATTTCTTGTAAAGTAGTTGTGGCAGGAAGCCGGGAATAATTACTGTGGATACTACGTTTGCGAGTCCGTCCGCCACACGACCTATGAGCGGGGATACTCTAAAAAACAATACGAAGTGTGTAAGCAATAATATTCAAAATTTTATTTTATAACCATCATTTGTGTTGAGTTTCATTAATTCATATATATGTATTGACCCACTTCTTCAAATTAATAGATGTTTTAGATGCGGGATGAACTCCTAGCACCAGATCGCATGCGAGCAATTCAAGAGGAATTGGCGGCATTCTTTCTTGACCACATGATCAATAAAGACGGAGAATACCATGTGGACCCTGACTTCATATATAATTAGGGGATTATATTGTAAGAGAACGTATATTGTATATATGTAGCAGCAGCGTCGGATAGACATACGAAAACATGTTGTTCGACCAATCTCTAGAAGAAGGAGAGGTAGATATCACTTCTCTCTGTATGCATATGTTCATGACGATATTCTGTACTTAATGGTTTCCTTCATTTGCTTACTAGCTAGCGTGTCGAGTCCTCTCTATACGCATAGTACGTAGCGTCAACCAAGCATGCGAGATAAGAGAGGACACTTCTCTCTATTATAATTAGCTAGCTAACACAATATATGATGTTGGGGAACGTTGCAGGAAATAAAAATTTTCCTACGGCTTCACCAAGATCAATCTATGAGTTCATCTAGCAACGAGAGAGAGAAGTGCATCTACATACCCTTGTAGATCGAGCGGAAGCGTTCAAGAGAACGGGGTTGAGGGAGTCCTACTCGTCGTGATCCAAATCACCAATGATCCTAGTGCTGAACGGACAGCACCTCCGCGTTCAACACACGTACTGTTGGGGAAGACGTCTCCTCCTTCTTGATCCAGCAAGGGGGAAGGAGAGGTTGATGGAGATCCAGTAGCACGACAGCGTGGTGGTGGATGCAGCAGCGATCACGGGAGGGCTTCGCCAAGCTTCTGCGAGAGGGAGAGGTGTAGCAAGGGGAGAGGAAGGCGCCAAGAGCATGGGTGCGGCTGCCCTCCCTCCCCCCTTTATATAGGCCCCCTAGGAGGGGCGCCGGCCCTAGGAGATCCAATCTCCAGGGGGGGCGGCGGCCAAGGGGGGTGGCTTGCCCCCCAAGCCAGGTGGAGGCGCCCCCACCCCTAGGGTTTCCCAACCCTAGGCGCAGGGGGGCCCAAGGGGGGCGCACCAGTCCACCAGGGGCTGGTTCCCCTCCCACTTCAGCCCATGGGGCCCTTTGGGATAGGTGTCCCCACCCGGTGGACCCCCGGGACCCTTCCGGTGGTCCCGGTACAATACCGTGACCCCCGAAACTTTCCCGATGGCCAAAACCTGACTTCCTATATATAATTTTTTACCTCCGGACCACTCTGGAACTCCGCGTGACATCCGGGATCTCATCCGGGACTCTGAACAACTTTCGGGTTACTGCATATTCATATCTCTACAACCCTAGCGTCACCGAACGTTAAGTGTGTAGACCCTACGGGTTCGGGAGACATGCAGACATGACCGAGACGCCTCTCCGGTCAATAACCAACAGCGGGATCTGGATACCCATGTTGGCTCGCACATGCTCCTCGATGATCTCATCGGATGAACCACGATGTCGAGGATTCAAGCAACCCCGTATACAATTCCCTTCGTCAATCGGTACGTTACTTGCCCGAGATTCCCTCGTTCAATCTCGTTACCGGCAAGTCACTTTACTCGTACCGTAATGCATGATCCCGTGACCAAACACTTGGTCACTTTGATCTCATTATGATGATGCATT
>NW_021280522.1:0-2020 GCF_002162155.2 Triticum dicoccoides
TCCAGTGCCTCGACATTGACATCCTCCTGTCGTCACTCTGGGAATGTTTGGTCTACTGCGAGCCACATCCCTAATTCGCGCGTGCAAAGAGGTTGCCGCTCCCGGAGCTCTTGCAACGCCGGGCAAGGTGTGCGCCATATGTTTGCTGGACTTGGAGCCTAGTGGCACTGAGACAAATTTCGCATATTTTTCTCCTCACAAAACCCGAGGGAGAAAGTTGATGTGCCTACTACGTTGCTATGGAAAATGCTTGAAGATGAAGCATGATATTTTGCATCAATTCTTGTGATTGAAATCTTGCCTTCTCCAGGCATATATATCTTTACCCATGAGCCAAGGATATTGAGAAAATAAATATATGGGATGCCTAAACCACTACAGTTGAAAGAATAAACTTCTAATGTAAACATTTTTTTATCCATAACATGCTGCACTGTTTGTCAAAACATTGTTTTCTGCATTTCTAGTATTAATTCAACTTTTAATTCTTTTCTTAACAAGTAAATCTGAAATTATATGATCTTTTTAAGAATGTGTCGCACACTTTTTTTCATAACATCATTTTGTAATGCATGAATTTTTTTAATTTCAAGAATATCTAAAAAAAACATTGAACACTTTTTAATCACATGACCATCTTACTAAAAATATATGGACTACTTTATTACATATG
Organism: Triticum dicoccoides; assembly: GCF_002162155.2. Taxonomy (NCBI): domain Eukaryota; kingdom Viridiplantae; phylum Streptophyta; class Magnoliopsida; order Poales; family Poaceae; genus Triticum; species Triticum dicoccoides. The sequence continues at coordinate 674 of NW_021280522.1, forward strand.
GTTACATTTTTCTAATACCTTGAACATGTTTTGGAAACCATTCAATACTTTTTTACTGACATCAAATTTCTATAAATGTATCAAAGAATTTTTTTGATTACATGGATTTCTAATATTGATTTATTTTCCAGTGACACAAAAATTTATGAAAATTCACCAAACACTTTTTAAACTACCTGAATTTCTTTGTAAAAATGTGAAAATAACTTTTTTAATTACATGAACATTTTCTATCTATGAATTGCTCATATTCAGCAAGGGGTTTTTTGAACTTGTCTCCTTTGTAATCTAGCTAATATTCATCTTACTGAACCTTGCTCTGGTCTTATAAGCTGAAGTACTCCATCATCTCACGACGATAAAATGGGCATGTCAGTATATGAATCCCTCATGAAGTAAAGCAAAGTACAGTTGTCTCTGAAGTGTTTGCGGTCTTTACCGGTGTTTATTGGGGAGCAAATAGAGAAGTTTTCAAACTCATCATGCAGCACTCTTCTAACGGTCAGAGGTACTTGGCCCACTTCCCGTTTCTAGTACGAGGCCCTGAACAACATCACTTCATTTTACAGCCTACGTGCACGCCTTCCTTCCTATGGCTATAAGAAGAAATCATGTCCGATTGTCCACAATGCCGCGTATGAGATAGTTGCAGGACATCTAGCGGCACCCAGTCAGGAATGCGTGATTTGCCATTTTGAAGTTGTAGACTGGTGATGAGGAGATTGTCAGGCTTCCACACTCACGCCTGCAACATCCTGTGGATCAAAGGGTGGTTCTATCAAGAGTGAAAGTGCTCAATTTGCCATTGTGATGTGATGGATTACTTCGGCTTTAGATTCTGAGATTAGATAGCTGAAGGTGCTTGACTCAAATATCTCGGATGCAAAGATGTTGATAGATTACATAGCAGATGAATAACTTTCTTCCCCGCAAAAAAGAAAGAAAGAATAAACCAGCACAGTTGGAAGAATAAACTTCAAATGTAAACATTTTAGATTCCTAACTTACTGCTCTATTCGTCTTAACATTGTTGTTTGCATTTCTAGTGTTCCTTCAACTTTTAATTTTTTTTCATAACAAGTAAATATGATTTTAGATTTTTTAAGAATGTGTCGCATGCTTTTTTAATTACATGATTTTGTAATGCATGCATTTTTTTAATTAGAAGAATATTTTAAAAATCATTGAACACTTTTTAATCACTTGATCATCTTACTAAAATATATTAACTACTTATTACATGGTTAAATTTTTTAATTAGAAGAATATTTTATAAATGCATTCAACACTTCTTTTAATTACATCCAAATTTCTATAAAGGTATCAAACAGTTTTTTTATTACATGG
>NW_021280523.1:0-828 GCF_002162155.2 Triticum dicoccoides
AATGCTGACGGGTGGGTCCACTAGGATTAGTTAAAAACTAAACAGAAACTAATCTATGATTAATTAGCAGGTGGGGCCTAGGTGTCAGTGACTTAGGGTTTAGTTAGTGGGGTGATTAACTCCTAACAGCTGCTATCACCGGCGGCTAATCGCCGGCGCAACCAGGACGCGGCGGCGTTGACCGTCCGGCCAATTCCGGCGACGGGAGCTCGCGCGGCTGGGCGCGTTGGAACCGGAGCAAGGAGGCGCGTCGATTGGTGGCCTCAGGCGATGCTAGGGTGGCCGGGAACGACGACCACGGAGGCTTTGGCGGCGGCCGGAGCTCGGGCACCTGCGGGTTTGGCGTTGTGGTGCTCGGGAGGGGAAGCTGGTGGGTTCTACGTGCTCCTGGTGAGGTTTGGAGCACGGTGGTGTGCCCGGCTTTGAGCCACGGTGGCTCTGGCCACGAGGTGATGAGGCACGGCGGCGGCGAGCTCTCGGGTCCGGCGGAAGCAATGGCTAGAGCGGCCAAACGGCATGGGAAGAAGAGGGGAACGGGTCAGCGGCTCACCGCGAGTCCAACGAGCGCGAGGGCGAGGCCGGGGACGCTCTGTGGGCGGCGAATCAAGCGACGACGGCCGTCGGTGCAGAGGAAGAAGATGACGTCGGCGACGGCGCTCCAGGGCGTCCGGCGTCTTGTGGCTCCGTGGTAGGGACGGGGACGTCACGGCGGAGCTCGGGGGCGCGTCGGAGAGGCGAGGGGAAGGCGGTGGCCGCGGTGGTGCTTGGCGGCGTGCTGCGGTGCGCTCGGGGATCACAGGAAGAGAGGGAAGGAGAGAGCCAGAGGAG
>NW_021280524.1:0-1590 GCF_002162155.2 Triticum dicoccoides
GGCCGAAACGATGCCATGTGGCTCGTTTCCGAGCCCTCCGCCGCGTCTGGACTCGCCGGCGGCTAAACGCCGGCGACCGCTGACCCGATGACCGGCGTGGGTTGACCCCACTGCCCGGTTTGACCCCCCCTCTCTCTCACTGACCTGCGGGCCGCCCGGCTAATTAGGCTAGGATTAGTGTTAACTAAATATTAGTTAGTTTAATAGACACTGACAATGGGCCCCAGGCCACTAACTAAATTAGATTAGTTAGGTTAGTCACTGACGGATGGGACCCACTGGCCAGGTTTGACCTGGACCAGCCACGTTGACCTGCTGACGTCACTAATACGTCATGCTGACGCAGTATTTGTTTCTGGAATTAAAATAAATCAAAAATGATTTATAAATTCCAGAAAATACCTAAAACTTCTAAAAATCATAGAAAATTAACCGTAACTCCAAATTAAATAAATTATATATGAAAAATTATCAAAAAAATTCAAGGAATCCATCTGTACCATTTTCATGCATGTTAGAACAACTTATAGATGCTGTTTAGCACAAATCATATAAAGGGCATTTAAATAATCACATATGGAGTTTGAATTTGAATTTTATATTCAAACCAACTTCATTTAATCCGTTGCTAGTTGCATTAGCCCAACACACATTCATTTTGCCATGTCATGATCATGCATCATATTGTGCATTGCATTGATTGTGTTCCCTTCTGTGTTGCCGGTATTTGTCCCCTCTCGATAGACGTGATACCGATGATGTGATCGTTGACACTGATGAAGACTCAATGTTATCTTCAGAAGTGCCAGGCAAGCAAAACCCCCTTGTTCATTCCGATAAAATCCCACTCTCTCGCTCCTGCTCTCTTTTACTGCATTAGGACAACACCGATTCATCTGTTACTTGCTGCGGTAGCTGAACCCCTTTATACTCTGCATGACCTGTCATTGCCACAGTAAATAGATGAAACCCACTAGCATGAGTAGGAGTTGTTTGAGCCCTGTTGTGCCTACTCATTCATGTTTGTTTGTCATGCCTGCTACTGCTTAGAGTTGAGTCAGGTCTGATTCATCGGGGATGAATCAGAGGTGTGTGAGCATGTCCTACTGTGTGTGAGCTAAGTGTGTGAACACTATTTGGTAAAGGTAGAGGTGAGAGGCCATGTAGGAGTACATGGTGGGTTGTCTCATTGAAGCCGTCCTCAGGAACTGAGTTCTGTGTTTGTGATCCATGATTCAGCTACTACCATACATTGGGCCCTGAAATATGACCCCGCTCGACTTCTTATTCACCCTTGTCCTCTGTCCAGGAGTTGCAAGTAGTTTCTGGTGTTTGTAGTATGCTGGAGGCCGTGGACAACGCTGACCGTAGGGGTGGGCTGTGATGCGGTAGGCACGTGGCCGGGTATACCGGGCGCCCGTTTGGTGTCACGGAACCCTGTTCACATCGTTTGGGGCTGTGAGCGAAACTCCGGCCGGATCTCCTCATGGATGGAACCCGAATAGGCGATAAACCTGGACTAGAGACTTGAGTGTTTAGGTAGGTCGTGGTCTACACCCACGTCGGCTTTCGCTTGAAGTCTGCCGAGCA
>NW_021280525.1:0-1299 GCF_002162155.2 Triticum dicoccoides
ATTATGAGGTGACAACCGGCCACTAACGGAAACAATTGCTTGCTTGAGATCAACGAAGAGATGAAAACTTCTTCCACCAAGATGATAAAGAGATAACTTGGATCATTGGCAAGCACCAGAAATAGCAACATTCCCAATGGAAGGCTTTTAGGTGAAATATGACAAAAGATAACTCCAACAACGAGGTTGATGGATTTAAAAATAACTCATTCTTAACAACATGTGAATCATGGAACATGAACTCAAATTATCAAGAATGACATAATACCACCTCCAAAATATGGTAGAAAGAATTGCACTCCGGATTACCATATGAAGAAAGCTTGAGCTCCTTAGGAAAGAATCTCGATGAAAACTTTGAGAAGGGAATTAAATCCTTGATGAACCATCATGTAGAACCTCCATGAAGAACTCCGGTAAACAAAAGGAATGAAAAGAAAGAGAAATTGAAAACACAAGGTGAATCCTTGCAATGATTTAGATGGATCTATGTGATAATTAGAGCTTGGAACTCCGGGAAAAAGAGAAGATGAAACAAATGAAACCGAGAATTTTAAGGGCCTCCGGAATAAAGAATTAATCACTTGGATGAACAAGAATAAGAATTATGTTATGCTTATCCTTCACCAATTAAATTGACGACAATCAACGGATTTGGCATACTTCTTATTCTCGTAGAAAGGATTAAAAGAGATATAGCGTAAACTTGAGAAGGTCTTCAACGAACCACCGGTAGGATTGGAACAACAAATGAATTGATATGATGGACAAGGAAGAGAGATCTTAAAAGAGCCACCGTAAGAATTGAAAATGATCGAAGTAGGGGTGCATCACCGGTAAGAATGAGCAAATGAACGAAGGTGCTTGAGACAAACTAGATACATGAGAACAAAGAGATCAAGAACTGATTAGAGGATATTCGATAGATGCACCGGCAAGATAGGAGAATGATAACTGACGGCTGAGAATGAATAAACCTGAATTGATGGACTCCGGATGACAAACTGAGAAGACTCTTGAATATCTCCTGATGGGTGAAAAAGATTCTCACAATCGAAAACAATTATGAGAGGATGGCAACAAGCTAGCACCATGAATCTTGAAGAGAATAGAGCAAGATTAAAGAGAAACTCTTCTTCGGTCTTCAAATGATGAGAATGACAACGAGAAACACCACCAAGAATTATTGAGGCACACCGGAAGAATCAAAAGCGAAGAGGTTGAGCCAACTATGAAAAGAATTTGAAAGATCTTGGAGAAAAGCATTTGACTAATGATAACTCATTCTTACGTCAAACT
>NW_021280526.1:0-2341 GCF_002162155.2 Triticum dicoccoides
GCGCGCCCGCGCCTAGTAGTCGCCTAAATATATATGCACGATTGGTCATGAAGCTGGTGTGTGCATGTGCTCGTACGTGTGCTATCTCTTGATGGATTCATTGCTGCATGTAAACTTTTTTTTGACGGGTTGCTGCATGTAACCTAAGCTAATTAGCTCTGCCTCACATGTGCCCGCACCATACAATGTGCGCATGCGTATTCGGGTATTCGTGTGCCGTCTTGTATGCGTATACACCCAATACACCCAGCTAATCATACATGCATGCATGCATGTATTGAAATTTTGGTGAAAAATCACATTAGGGGCAAAAGGGTCTTTTCAGGTTTCATTTAACACCGTTAAGGCTCAAAATAGACGGAAGACAGAAGTGTTATAAAAGGCATAAAATTTAACCTCGATGATAGATAAGGAAGAGAAATATTTTCAGTGTCAAATACGGAAACAAAATTTAAGACAGTGTTAAATAAGGAATTCTCTCAAGTGGAAATCACAAAGCCAGAAGCTGGCCTACCAGCTAACAGGCCAGCAAAGAAATCATGCAAATGCCCCAGAATAATGTTTGAATCATCAATTCAGATCCCATCAATAATCAAACTTAATCGAACACCTACAGTGCCGACCATTGGCAATAGCTAAAAAAATAGGCCGTCAACAAATCCCATTTCAGGCTCCAGTTAATCCTAGCACCGAAATCCCGGATGTTCCAAAATGCCACTTTCATTTAAAAGAGAGGTTCTTGATACAAAGACTCAACCTGCTCGAGGCCAAGCAAGGTTTAGACCTGGAAGAACGCCCCTTTTTTGATGTAGCAGGAGGAGGGCCACCACCATCCACCACCCCACAAACCTCACCAACCTCCAAGGTCGTCTTGTCCCTGGCGGCGGCCTCCTTGGCCCTAGCACTGGCTGTTTGGGCCTCCACATTCAAATGGATTAAAGAGAGTAAAGAGGACGGGGACCCAGCATTGGCGATCAACAGAAACACCGATATTGGAGAGAATATTCAAGAGATGGGAATCAGGCAGAGAAGGCAGCACCAAACGAATAGGAGAAGGGGGATTAATGATACCTGGGGCATAGATCCTTGGCGGCCGCCCGGCGCTCCGCCCGCTCTTGAATAGGAACCGTGCTTTTGGGGCAACGGAGGCCCTTCCTAGCCATAGACACATGGGACCGGACCGGCACCATAGAGGATCAGGCCGCTGGGGAGGAAGCACCCCCCCTCCCCTACATCTCAGCCGCAGCCGCACCGAGATCATCGTCCAGACGACAACACAAACGCACCCCCTGTTGCTTACTCCCAGAAGATGCCCTACTTTTAGCAGAAAACTTGTGCACTGACGATTTCTTCTTTTGCATCTTGCTACACGGGCTGGAAGGAAGAACCGACGAGTCTGGAGGCACGTCCACGATGCCAGACATAGAGGGAGAGGCTGGTCGAGCAATGGCATCAGGAATATTGGAGCACGCCCCAGAGAAAGCAGTAGCCCCACCAAGATCAACAACATCCATAGCATCCTCCTTGTGAGCCGCATCCTTGGTAGCCCCACCACCACCAGAACCAGGAGGTCCTAAGTCAAACATGCCACGAGATTCCGACCCCATGACCTCCCATTCCGACATGGTAAACGGATTGGCATTGCTGCCCGCACCCATATTGCCGCCACCATCAGAAGGGTCAGGGTTTGGAAGCCTTGGCGGGTGGGGGAGGAGGAGGAGGCACCTGATGGGCCACCATGCCCTCAGTACAAGGACGGATCCGATAAGCATCTGTAGCGGGGAAGACATCAATATAACCATGAACACGAGACAAATCCAAGCACCGAATCTTCATGCGAATAGAACCACGAGGCTCTAGAGAGGCATCATCAACTGGAACAGGTTTGCCAACTAACCCACCAAAGGCCATTAGGAAACGAGCATTGTGAAGCCCGGAAGGCACATCATCAAGTAGCACCCAGGTTTGAGACAGCGAAGCCACAACTTTGGCACCGTCAACAGTGGCCTTAACAAAAACCATCACCTGGTTGAGAGGAAGGGTAAATCTAGAGCATGACGCCATCATCTTGAGACGTTCCTTCGTGGGGAAGGTAACAGCAAACTCCCTCTCCGAAACCTGGTTGATCTGCCAATCCCATCCTTCGAGATCCCACTTACTGAGTTCATCAGAGATGACTTGGTTAGACATGGGTTGGGAGATGACAGAGATCACAACCGCATTGGAGGATACAGGGGTGACCACAGGCATCCCAAGATCCCCATCCAAAGGAAAGAAAGAGCACCCAAGCATACCATGAAAGAACTGTTTGAAAGATGGAGACTTGCATCGATTCTCGCAC
>NW_021280527.1:0-932 GCF_002162155.2 Triticum dicoccoides
GTCGAATGAGTGCTGAGGCATGCAGTGAATATCATTATGTTCTTACTTCACAGATGATTCGAGTAAATGTTGAGTATATTTACTTGATGAAACACAAGTCTGAATTATTGAATGGTTCAAGTAATTTCAGAGTGAAGTAGCAGATCATTGTGACAAGAGGATAAAATGTCTATGATATGATCATAGAGATGAATATCTGAGTTACGAGTTTTGGCACACAATTAAGACATTGTGGAAATTGTTTCGCAATTAATACCGCCTAGAACACCATAATGTGATGGTGTGTCCGAACATCATAGTTGCACCCTATTGGATATGGTGCATACCATGATGTCTCTTATCGAATTACCACTATCGTTCATGGGTTAGGCATTAGAGACAACCACATTCACTTTAAATAGGGCACCACGTAATTCCGATGAGATGACACCGTATGAATTATGGTTTAGAGAAACCTAAGTTGTCGTTTCTTAAAAGTTTGGGGCTGTGATGCTTATATGAAAAAGTTTCAGGTTGATAAGCTCGAACCCAAAGCGGATAAAATGCATCTTCATAGGAAACCCAAAACAGTTGGGTATACCTCCTAATTCAGATTCGAAAGCAATATGGATTGTTTCTAGAATCGGGTCCTTTCTCGAGGAAAAGTTTCTCTCGAAAGAATTGAGTGGGAGGATGGTGGAGACTTGATGAGGTTATTGAACCGTCTCTTCAACTAGTGTGTGACAGGGCACAGGGAGTTGTTCCTGTGGCACCTACACCAATTGAAGTGGAAGCTTATGATATTGATCATGAAACTTCGGATCAAGTCACTCCCAAACCTCGTAGGATGACAAGGATGCGTACTACTTCAGAGTGGTACGTAATCCTGTCTTGAAGGTCATGTTGCTAGACAACAATGAACCTACGAGCTATGGAGAAGCGATGGTGGGCCC
>NW_021280528.1:0-1014 GCF_002162155.2 Triticum dicoccoides
TAGGACCCCGAAACGGTGAGTAATAGTGCACGAAATGAACCAGAATTGGCCAAAATTGTGATTGTTGATAACTGACACGTAAACGCACCCTGCGGTTCGTCAGTTGTGGAAATCACTCCGGGGCCACAAAACTGGGTAATAGTCACGAAAAGGGACAGAATCGGCCAAAACTGCGAGTGTTGATGATCGACACGCAAACGCACCCCAGGGTTCATCAATCGTGGAAATCACTCCAGGACCCCAAAACAGTGAGTAATAGTCCAAGAGACGGGCCAAAATCGGCCAAAACTGCGAGTGTTGATGACCGACACGTAAGCGCACCTTTGGGTTCAACAACTATGGAAATCGCTTTGGGACCCCAAAACGGCTAGTAATAGTCCAAGAATCGGGCGAGAATCAGCCCAAACTGCGTTTGTTGATGACCGACACGTAAGCGCACCTTAGGGTTCAACAACCATCGAAATCGCTTTGGGACACCAAAACGGTGAGTAATAGTCCATGAAACGGGCCAGAATCAACCAAAATTGCGAGTGCTGACGACGTACACGTAAACGCACCCCGGGGATTGTGAATGTGGAAATAGCTCTGGGACCCCATAATGGTGAGTAATACTCCACGGAAGAGCCCAGAATCGAACAAAATTAGGATTGCTGGTGAGCGACACGTAAACGCACCCCGGGGTGCGTCAATTATGGAAATCGCTCCGGGACCCCAAAACAATGAGTAATAATCCATGAAACGGGGCAGAGTCAGCCAAAACTACGAGTGTTGATGATCGACACATAAATGCACCCCAGGGATCGTCAATCATGGAAATCGCTCTAGGACCCCGAAACGGTGAGTAATAGTGCATGAAATGAACCAGAATTGGCCAAAATTGTGATTGTTGATAACTGACACGTAAACGCACCCTGCGGTTCGTCAGTTGTGGAAATCACTCCGGGGCCACAAAACTGGGTAATAGTCACGAAACGGGACAGAATCGGCCAAAACTGCGAGTGTTGATGATCGACA
>NW_021280529.1:0-1358 GCF_002162155.2 Triticum dicoccoides
TTGGCGGCAGGATTTATCCGAGAGATATACCACTCCGAGTGGCTCGCTAATGTCGTCATGGTTCCTAAGAAGGACAAGTCGCTACGAATGTGCATTGATTTCAAGCACATCAACCGGGCCTGCCCGAAAGATCATTTTCCTCTCCCTCGCATAGATCAAATTGTTGACTCGACCGCGGGATGTGAGAGGCTATCTTTTTTAGATGCCTACTCCGGGTACCACCAGATCCGTCTGTACGGACCCGACGAGGTAAAAACAGCTTTCATCACTCCATTCGGGTGCTTCTGCTATATCACCATGCCATTCGGCCTCAAGAATGCCGGAGCCACATTTATGCGAATGATTCAAAAGTGTCTACTCACTCAAATCAGTCGGAATGTGGAAGCTTATATGGATGATATTGTTGTCAAGTCACGAAAAGGTTCCGACCTGCTCGCTGACCTCGCCGAAACATTTGCCAACCTCAGAAGGTATGATATCAAGCTCAATCCATCGAAGTGCACATTTGGAGTTCCTGGTGGCAAGTTACTCGGTGTTCTCGTTTCCGAACGGGGAATCGACGCTAACCCAGAGAAGATTGGCACCATTCTCCGAATGAAACGCCCTGTGCGAGTGCACGATGTCCAGAAGCTTACTGGATGCTTGGCCGCATTAAGTCGATTCATCTCACGGCTCGGTGAAAAGGCACTGCCTCTTTACCGACTGATGAAGAAGACAGACAAGTTCGAGTGGACTCCAGAAGCTGATGCAGCGTTTGCCGAGCTAAAAGCTCTGCTCTCCACCCAGCCGGTGCTTGCTGCTCCAATCAGCAAAGAGCCTCTGTTGCTCTATATCGCAGCCACAGGACAAGTCGTCAGTACTGTGCTAACGGTCGAGCGGGAAGAAGAAGGAAAAGCCCTCAAAGTTCAGCGCCCAGTGTATTATTTGTCTGAAGTCTTGACTCCATCCAAGCAGAGATATCCTCATTATCAGAAGCTTGTATATGGAATATACATGACCACAAAGAAGGTTGCTCATTATTTCTCTGATCATTCCATCACAGTCGTCAGCGACGCTCCACTATCAGAGATTTTGCACAACAGAGATGCAACTGGTCGAGTGGCCAAATGGGCGATTGAACTTCTTCCCCTTGATATCAAGTTTGAGGCAAAGAAAGCCATTAAGTCCCAGGCAATAGCAGATTTCCTTGCCGAGTGGATTGAACAGCAGCAGCCGACTGAAGTTCACTCGGAGCATTGGACCATGTTTTTTGATGGCTCTAAGATGTTGAATGGTTCCGGTGCTGGGGTTGTCCTGGTTTCCCCCAGAGGAGATAAGCTCAGATATGTGCTCCAGATTCACTTTGATTCCTCCAACAA
>NW_021280530.1:0-1616 GCF_002162155.2 Triticum dicoccoides
GGAGGCGACGGGGTCCGAGCGCCGTGGGGAGGTTCGTCCCCCCGATCCCGATCTGGATCGGGGAAGGGGAGAGGGGCGTGCGGTCGTGGGGAGGGGGAGTGGAGCGAGAAGGGGGGGAGTGGGGTGCGTGGGGGCTAGGGTTCGGGGGTTAAGGGGAGGGAGTGGGCCGGCCGGCTGGGCCGGTGGAGGCCAGCTGGGCCACTTGGCCCAGCAGGGGGGGGTCTTTCTTCCCTTTTTTTTTGTTAGTTTTCTTTTCTGGTTTTGTGTTTTCTTTTCTTTCTATTTATTTTCTTTTTTTTTATTTTACTTTATTTTAAGTTTACTTTTTACTTAATATTAAAATGATCCCTAAATTAGTAATACCATGAAACCACTGCCACAAAAGGTTTTATCCCAAAACAATTTAGTTTAGTATTTTATTTATTTATAAAAGCATTTAAATATCGGTTTTGCTACTGTTTTATTCATTTTAGAATAATTACACATTTTATAAGAGTGTGGTTCCTCCACCATAATTACCTATGTATTATTTGGTTCACTCCGAACATTTAAATTTTAATATTTGAAAACTTTTATTGTTTGCCTATATTGTAAATTTTAATTTGAATCGTTTTTGAACTAACTCGAGTTTATCAACAGTAACCGAGGTGACGTGGCATCGTTAACGCGGGATTATTGTAGCCTAATTATCCGGGCGTCACAGGGGGCAAGAGTCCTAGGAGGGTAAGGCACCTCCTAGGTGCCTTGGGGGGGAGGGAAACCCCCCTTGGCCGCCGCACCCCCTAGGAGATTGGATCTCCTAGGGCCGGCCACCCCCCCTTGGCACCCCTATATATAGTGGGGGAGAGGAGGGACTTCATACCTGAACGCCTTGGCCTTTGGTTGCCTCCTTCTCCTTCCCCAACACCTCCTCAACCTCCATAGTGCTTAGCGAAGCTCTGCTGGAGTACTGCAGCTCCATCAACACCACGCCGTCGTGCTGCTGCTGGTGCCATCTCCCTCAACCTCTCCTCCCTCCCTTGCTGGATCAAGAAGGAGGAGACGTGGCTGTTCCGTACGTGTGTTGAACGCGGAGGTGCCGTCCGTTCGGCGCTGGTCATCGGTGATTTGGATCACGTCAAGTACGACTACATCATCACCGTTCTTTTGAACGCTTCCGCTCGCGATCTACAAAGGTATGTAGATGCATCTAATCACTCATTGCTAGATGAACTCCTAGATGATCTTGGTGAAACGAGTAGGAAAATTTTTGTTTTCTGCAATGTTCCCCAACAGTGGCATCATGAGCTAGGTCTATGCGTAGTTCTTCTTGCGCGAGTAGAACACAATTTGTTGTGGGCGTAGATTTGTCAACTTTCTTGCCGTTACTAGTCCTTTCTTGCTTCAGCGGTATTGTGGGATGAAGCGGCCCGGACCAACCTTACACGTACGCTTACGTGAGACCGGTTCCACCGACTAACATGCACTAGTTGCATAAGGTGGCTGGCGGGTGTCTGTCTCTCCCACTTTAGTTGGAGCGGAATCGATGAACAGGGTCCTTATGAAGGGTAAATAGAAGTTGACAAATCACGTTGTGGCTTTAACGTAGGTAAGAAAACGTTCTTGCTAGAACCCTA
>NW_021280531.1:0-1084 GCF_002162155.2 Triticum dicoccoides
TGAATGTGTTTTGGGCTAATGCAACTAGCAACAGATTAAATGAAGTTGGTTTGAATACAAGATTCAAATTCAAACTCCATATGTGATTATTCAAATGCCATTTAATTGATTTGTGCTAAACAGCAGCTATAAGTTGTTCTAACATGCATGAAAATGGTACAGATGGATTCCTTGAATTTTTCTGATAATTTTTCATATATAAATTATTTAATTTGGAGCTACGGTTGAATTTCTATGAATTTTTGAAGTTTATACAATTTTCTGGAATTTATAAATTATTTCCTAATTTATTTTAATTCCAGAAAGGAATTATTGCGTCAGCATGACCTCATAGTGACGTCAGCAGGTCAACGGGCGCCGTCCAGGTCAAACTGACCTGTGGGACCCATATGTCAGCGTCACAGGTTAAACAGGGGGGGGTTTAGTTTAGTTTAATTAAGGATTAGGGCACTAGGGCCCACATGTCAGTGTCAGCAGGGGGGTAATTAAATTAAATTAAACTAAACTAATTAACAGGGGGCTGGCCCCACCTGTCATCGACCCAGGGGGGGTCAAACCCCTGGTCAACAGGGCCTAACCCGCCGGCGGTGAGTCGCCGGCGAGGCCGAGGCGGCGGAGGCCTTTGGGTTTCGTGCTCCGGCGACCAAACAGACGGAGGAGGGGCTCTACGAATAGCTGGAAGAGCGCCGCATCTTCCTGTGGAGTCGGTTGGGGTCGGGGCGGCCGGAATCGGCGCCGGCGACGAGCTAGGTAGCCGCCGGAGTTCGGGTGAGCTCGGAGTCGGCGTTAGGGAGCACAGCAGAGGGTGCGGATGGGTGCTATGGCCTCCTAGGGGTGCACTGAGCACGGCTGCGTGCTCGGTTGCAGTTCTAGGCAACCGTGGCTACGGCGGCGGCATGGCCGGCGGCGAAGAGCTCTCGATCGTCGGCAAAGTGGCAGCTGCGGCGTGCAAACGAGAGAACGGAGAGGGGGAGAAGGAGCGGTAGCTCACGGTGGTTGCGGCAGCGTCGGAGCGGGCTCGGGGAAGGCCGGAGCTGAGCGGGGCGGCGAGGTCGATCTCCGGCAGCCGAGGAGGGGAAAAGCA
>NW_021280532.1:0-1054 GCF_002162155.2 Triticum dicoccoides
ACCTCGAGCCAAGTTCAACTTTCAAGTAGAAAATTCACACAAAATAACTAAAGACGGCACCTAAAGAGGGCCGCTTAATATTCGATACACATATTGTTTAACCTGTCTATTACAATGACCAAATGACCGGACCTGACTTTATATATTATTCGACCTCTAGAAACTTGCCTAACAAGTTGACTGAATACTTGGAGCGCCTCTAGTAGCAGCTTAGGATTCTTCGGTTAATCTCAAGAAAGTAGTACTCAAGTGCGTGTACAACTTGGACTACTTTTGGACGTGGCAACCAAAAGAAACAACCAAATTGATACACACCTTGATCGAACGTGCTAGTGTATGTATCATTTGCATGCACATGCATGTATTGGACTCCTTGTACATGCACTAGTAATCATGCACGTGCAATGCACGTATTAAAATAACACACATACTCCCTCCGTCTTTAAATATTTGTTTTTCTAAAGATTTCAACAAGTGATTACATACGGAACAAAATGAGTGAATCTACACTCTAAAATATGTCTATATACATCCGTGTATGGTAGTCCATTTGAAATCTCTAAAAAGACAAATATTTAGAAACGGAGGCTGTATTATGTAGTGACTGAGCGAGTGGTTACTCATGCTATTGGGCAAAAAAAAGGCCCAAGAGAACAAGCACATGAAGTTCTTGCTTCATTCCTCTCGAATATCGTCCGACGGGTTTGCATGCTTGATCCCAGGCTTGAAGCCCAAGCTACCCCCACCTATAACCATGAAGGCAACGATGGCTCGTATATTGGTGGAAAACTCAGAACCAACAAATTTGATTCGAACAAAAAAGTCAAGGCTAGCTTATGCTCACCGACAAATAGCGGTCATATAAGACCGAAGCTATGTGTAGACAAAAATAAAAAATAAAACCCTAACAATTAGATCAGGAATCGGCAAACTACAACAATGATCATATCCGCACCAACCATCTCATGACATCATATGGACGATGATGCTCTTAACAGCAACGCCTTCGAGAAGGGAGCGACGCTCAAGCACCGTTGTCACCGGATCCAACCAA
>NW_021280533.1:0-1895 GCF_002162155.2 Triticum dicoccoides
ATCTCTTTGGGACCCCAAAACGGTGAGTAATAGTCCACGAAACGGGTCGGAATCAACAAAACCTGCGAGTGTTGATGACCGACACGTAAACGCACCCAGAGGTTCGTCAATCGTGGAAATCTCTCTGGGACCCCAAAACAGCGAGTAATAGTCCACGAGACGGCCAGAATTAACCAAAATTGTGAGTGTTGATGACCGACACATAAACGCACCCCCGGGGTTCGTCAATCGTGGAAATCACTTCGGGACCCCAAAACTGAGTAATAGTCCAAGAAACGGGCCAGAATCGGCCAAAACTGCGAGACTTGACGACCAACACGTAAGCACACCTTGGGGTTCGACAACAATGGAAATCCCTTTAGGACCCGAAAACGGTGAGTAGTAGTCCACGAAAGGGACAGAATCAAAGAAAACCGCGATTGTTGATGACCGGAACATAAACGCACCAGGGGTCCGTCAATCGTGGAAATCCCTCCGGGACCCGAAACAGCGAGTTATAGTCCACAAAACGGACCAGAATCGGCCAAAACTGCGAGTGTTGACGAACGACACGTAAGTGCATCTTTGGGTTCAACAACTATGGAAATCGCTTCGGGACCCCAGAAAGGTGAGTAATAGTCCACGAAACGGGTCAGAATTGGCCAGAACTATGAGTGTTGACGACGGGCACGTAAACGCACCCCCGGGATCGTGAATCGTGGAAATCGCTCTGGGACCCCAAAACGGTGAGTAATAGTCCATGAGACGGACCAGAATTGGGCAAAATGGTGAGTGTTGATAACCGACACATAAACGCACCCCGCGGATCGCAAATCGTGTAAATCGCTCTAGGACCCCAAAACGGTGAATAATAGCGCACCAAACGGACCAGAATCGGCCAAAACTGCGATTGTTGATGACTGACAAGTAAGCGCACCGTAGGGTTTGTCAATCGTGGAAATCACTTCGGGATGCCAAAACTGTGTAATAGTTCAAAAACGGGCCACAATCGGCCAAAACTGCGAGTCTTGACGACCAACACGCAAGCACACCTTGGAGTTCGACAAAAATGGAAATCTCTTTGGGACCCCAAAACGGTGAGTAATAGTCCACGAAATGGGTCGGAATCAACAAAACCTACGAGTGTTGATGACCGACACGTAAACGCACCCAGAGGTTCGTTAATCGTGGAAATCTCTCCGGGACCCCAAAACAGCGAGTAATAGTCCACGAGACGGCCAGAATTAACCAAAATTGTGAGTGTTGATGACCGACACATAAACGCACCCCCGGGGTTCGTCAATCGTGGAAATCTCTTCGGGACCCCAAAACTGAGTAATAGTCCAAGAAACGGGCCAGAATCGGCCAAAACTGCGAGACTTGACGACCAACACGTAAGCACACATTGGGGTTCGACAGCAATGGAAATCGCTTTAGGACCCGAAAACGGTGAGTAGTAGTCCACGAAAGGGACAGAATCAAAGAAAACCGCGATTGTTGATGACCGGAACATAAACGCACCAGGGGTTCGTCAATCGTGGAAATCCCTCCGGGACCCGAAACAGCGAGTTATAGTCCACAAAACGGACCAGAATCGGCCAAAACTGCGAGTGTTGATGAACGACACGTAAGTGCATCTTTGGGTTCAACAACTATGGAAATCGCTTCGGGACCCCAAAAAGGTGAGTAATAGTCCACGAAACGGGTCAGAATTGGCCAGAACTATGAGTGTTGACGACGGGCACGTAAACGCACCCCCGGGATCGTGAATCGTGGAAATCGCTCTGGGACCCCAAAACGGTGAGTAATAGTCCATGAGACGGACCAGAATTGGGCAAAATGGTGAGTGTTGATAACCGACACATAAACGCACCCCGGGGATCGCAAATCGTGTAAATCGATCTAGGACCCCAAAA
>NW_021280534.1:0-996 GCF_002162155.2 Triticum dicoccoides
TTGGTGGGACGCTGCCTCAGCAATCTTCACAAAATGTGTGGATACTAGTGTTTCTATTGGGAAGGTTAACACTAGTAGAAAACGGTCATTAATCCCGGTTCCAGAGGGCTTTCAGTCCTGGTTCTGGAACCGGGACTAAAGAGGGTCGGGACTAAAGCCCAAAACCTTTAGCCCCGTTTCGTTTACGAACCGGGACAGAAGGGGCTCCACGTGGCCGCTGCAGGGCGTCCAGGCAGGAGGACTTTTAGTCCTGGTTAGTATTACCACCCGGGACCAAAAGGCATCCACACGTCAGCAGTTGGCAGGAGCTGGATTTTTTTTTGAGGGGGGCGGGGTCAGGGGGTTTTCTAGGGTTAATTTTGGGGTTTCATATTGTGTTAGCTAGCTAATAGAGAGAAATGTCCTCTCTTTCTCCGTGCTTGGTCGATCTAGCTACTATACATATAGAGAACTCGACACGCTAGCTAGTAAGAAAATGAAGGAACCATTAATTACAAAAGATCGTCGTGAATATATACATACAGAGATAAGTGAAGCCTCTCTTTCTTTGAGAGATTGGTCGAACAACAAGTTTTCATATATCTATCCGACGCTACTACATATGTACAATATAACATGTCTTACACTCCTTAACATCTAAAATCGGTTTTAACTTTCACATGGTATTCTCCGATTTTACGTATGACGTGGTCAAGAAAAAATCCCGTCAATTCCTCTTGAATTGCTCGCATACAATATAAGTTTAAACATTGTTATCGGTCCACTAATCAAGCGGCTCATGTGCTAGCTCAATATTGTTTTTTAGTAAGACTTCGAGTAGGTGGTCGGAGGAACCCCTAGGTTGCCTCACCACTAGGGCTGCAAAAGAGTCAAGTTCGAGTGAGTTGGCCTAGGCTCAGCTCAACTCATATTAAAATTCGAGCGAGCTCAAAATGTGCGAAGCTCAAGGCCGAGCTGCAGAAAGTGGCTTGTGCTCAGCTTGTAATGATCTCGAGT
>NW_021280535.1:0-1262 GCF_002162155.2 Triticum dicoccoides
TTGGTGGGACGCTGCCTCAGCAATCTTCACAAAATGTGTGGATACTAGTGTTTCTATTGGGAAGGTTAACACTAGTAGAAAACGGTCATTAATCCCGGTTCCAGAGGGCTTTCAGTCCTGGTTCTGGAACCGGGACTAAAGAGGGTCGGGACTAAAGCCCAAAACCTTTAGCCCCGTTTCGTTTACGAACCGGGACAGAAGGGGCTCCACGTGGCCGCTGCAGGGCGTCCAGGCAGGAGGACTTTTAGTCCTGGTTAGTATTACCACCCGGGACCAAAAGGCATCCACACGTCAGCAGTTGGCAGGAGCTGGATTTTTTTTTGAGGGGGGCGGGGTCAGGGGGTTTTCTAGGGTTAATTTTGGGGTTTCATATTGTGTTAGCTAGCTAATAGAGAGAAATGTCCTCTCTTTCTCCGTGCTTGGTCGATCTAGCTACTATACATATAGAGAACTCGACATGCTAGCTAGTAAGAAAATGAAGGAACCATTAATTACAAAAGATCGTCGTGAATATATATATACAGAGATAAGTGAAGCCTCTCTTTCTCTGAGAGATTGGTCGAACAACAAGTTTTCATATATCTATCCGACGCTACTACATATGTACAATATAACATGTCTTACACTCCTTAACATCTAAAATCGGTTTTAACTTTCACATGGTATTCTCCGATTTTACGTATGACGTGGTCAAGAAAAAATCCCGTCAATTCCTCTTGAATTGCTCGCATACAATATAAGTTTAAACATTGTTATCGGTCCACTAATCAAGCGGCTCATGTGCTAGCTCAATATTGTTTTTTAGTAAGACTTCGAGTAGGTGGTCGGAGGAACCCCTAGGTTGCCTCACCACTAGGGCTGCAAAAGAGTCAAGTTCGAGTGAGTTGGCCTAGGCTCAGCTCAACTCATATTAAAATTCGAGCGAGCTCAAAATGTGCGAAGCTCAAGGCCGAGCTGCAGAAAGTGGCTTGTGCTCAGCTTGTAATGATCTCGAGTCGATCTCGAGCTAGTTTCGAGCTAAATAAGATGATTTTTAAAATCATTTTAAGGCAAATTTTAAAGCAAGATATGCCACAACAGAACCGAAAAATCACTATAAATTCGACTTATTCTTTCTCAAGTGAAAACTAGTATCTAAAAACAAGAGATCATAGATAGAAGGCGATGAAGGTGCGCCAGCTCACTTTGACGAAAATAAAAAGATATTGAACACATGGTTGGCCACGTGATGAGAATAAATTTTCTCCATACTTAATTTCCAT
>NW_021280536.1:0-1319 GCF_002162155.2 Triticum dicoccoides
AGCTCTTCGCAATGCTAAAAGCTGCGGAGGTAGAAATCAAGAAGGAGCATCAAGTGTTGATGGTTAACAAGACCACTAGTTTCAAGAAAAAGGGCAAAGGGAAGAAAAAGGGGAACTTCAAAAAGAACGGCAAGCAAGTTGCTGCTCAAGAGAAGAAACCCAAGTCTAGACCTAAGCCTGAAACTGAGTGCTTCTACTGCAAGCAGACTGGTCACTGGAAGCGGAACTGCCCCAAGTATTTGGCGGATAAGAAGGATGGCAAGGTGAACAAAGGTATATGTGATATACATGTTATTGATGTGTACCTTACCAATGCTCGCAGTAGCACCTGGGTATTTGATACTGGTTCTGTTGCTAATATTTGCAACTCGAAACAGGGACTACAGAATAAGCGGGCACTGGCAAAGGACGAGGTGACGATGCGCGTGGGAAACGGTTCCAAAGTCGATTTGATCGCGGTCGGCACGCTACCTCTACATCTACCTTCGGGATTAATATTAGACCTAAATAATTGTTATTTGGTGCCAGCGTTGAGCATGAACATTATATCTGGATCTTGTTTAATGCGAGACGGTTATTCATTTAAATCAGAGAATAATGGTTGTTCTATTTATATGAGTAATATCTTTTATGGTCATGCACCCTTGAAGAGTGGTCTATTCTTACTAAATCTCGATAGTAGTAATACACATATTCATAATGTTGAAACCAAAAGATACAGAGTTGATAATGAAAGTGCAACTTATTTGTGGCACTGTCGTTTAGGTCATATCGGTGTAAAACGCATGAAGAAACTCCATACTAAAGGACTTTTGGAACCACTTGATTATGAATCACTTGGTACTTGCGAACCGTGCCTCATGGGCAAGATGACTAAAACACCGTTCTCCGGTACTATGGAGAGAGCAACAGATTTGTTGGAAATCATACATACCGATGTATGTGGTCCGATGAATATTGAGGCTCGTGGCGGATATCGTTATTTTCTCACCTTCACAGATGATTTGAGCAGATATGGATATATCTACTTAATGAAGCATAAGTCTGAAACATTTGAAAAATTCAAAGAATTTCAGAGTGAAGTTGAAAATCATCGTAACAAGAAAATAAAGTTTCTACGATCTGATCGTGGAGGAGAATATTTGAGTTACGAGTTTGGTGTACATTTGAAAAACTGTGGAATAGTTTCGCAACTCACGCCCCCCGGAACACCACAGCGTAATGGTGTGTCCGAACGTCGTAATCGTACTTTACTAGATATGGTGCGATCTATGATGTCTCTTACAGATTTACCGCTATCATTTTGGGGATATGCTTTA
>NW_021280537.1:0-1156 GCF_002162155.2 Triticum dicoccoides
CGGAGTTTAGGCGAAGCCCTGCTGCTGTAGTTCATCAAGATCGTCACCACGCCGTCGTGCTGACGAAACTCTTCCCCGACACTTTGCTGGATCGGAGTCCGGGGATCGTCATCGAGCTGAACGTGTGCTCGAACTCGGAGGTGCCGTAGTTTCGGTGCTTGATCGGTTGGATCGTGAAGACGTACGACTACTTCCTCTACGTCGTGTCATTGCTTCCGCAGTCGGTCTGCGTTGGGTACGTAGACAACACTCTCCTCTCGTTGCTATGCATCACATGATCCTGTGTGCGCGTAGGAAAATTTTTGAAATTACTACGAAACCCAACAGTGGCATCCGAGCCTAGGTTAATGATGTTGATGTTATATGCACGAGTAGAACACAAGTGAGTTGTGGACGATACAAGTCATACTGCCTACCAGCATGTCATATTTTGGTTCAGCGGCATTGTTGGACGAGACGACCCGGACCAACCTTACGCGTACGCTTACGCGAGACCGGTTCCCTCGACGTGCTTTGCACAGAGATGGCTTGCGGGCGACTGCCTCTCCAACTTTAGTTGAACCAAGTATGGCTACGCCCGGTCCTTGCGAAGGTTAAAACGGAGTCTATTTGACAAACTATCGTTGTGGTTCTTGATGCGTAGGTGAGATTGGTTCTTACTTAAGCCCGTAGCAGCCACGTAAAACATGCAACAACAAAGTAGAGGACGTCTAACTTGTTTTTGCAGGGTATGTTGTGATGTGATATGGTCAAGGCATGATGCTGAATTTTATTGTATGAGATGATCATGTTTTGTAACCAAGTTATCGGCAACTGGCAGGAGCCATATGGTTGTCGCTTTATTGTATGCAATGCAATCGCGATGTAATGCTTTACTTTATTACTAAACGGTAGTGATAGTCGTGGAAGCATAAGATTGGCGAGACGACAACGATGCTACGATGGAGATCAAGGTGTCGCGCCGGTGACGATGGTGATCATGACGGTGCTTCGGAGATGGAGATCACAAGCACAAGATGATGATGGCCATATCATATCACTTATATTGATTGCATGTGATGTTTATCTTTTTATGCATCTTATCTTGCTTTGATTGACGGTAGCATTATAAGATGATCTCTCACTAAATTATCAAGAAGTGTTCTCCCTGAGTATG
>NW_021280538.1:0-1362 GCF_002162155.2 Triticum dicoccoides
TTATGCATCTTGTTTACTTAGGACGACGGTAGTAAATAAGATGATCCCTTACAAAATTTCAAGAAGTGTTCTCCCCTAACTGTGCACCGTTGCTACAGTTCGTCGCTTCTAAGCACCACGTGATGATCGGGTGTGATGGATTCTTACGTTCACATACAACGGGTGTAAGACAGTTTTACACAGCGAAAACACTTAGGGTTAACTTGACGAGCCTAGCATGTGCAGACATGGCCTCGAAACACGGAGACCGAAAGGTCGAGCATGAGTCGTATAGTAGATACGATCAACATGAAGATGTTCACCGATGATGACTAGTCCGTCTCACGTGATGATCGGACACGGCCTAGTTGACTCGGATCATGTGATCACTTAGATGACCAGAGGGATGTCTATCTAAGTGGGAGTTCATAAGATGAACTTAATTATCCTGAACATAGTCAAAAGACCTTTTGCAAATTATGTCGTAGTTCACGCTATAGTTCTACTGTTTTAGTTATGTTCCTAGAGAAAATATAGTTGAAAGTTGACAGTAGCGATTATGCAGACACTAGAACGCTTATGTCCTTAATGCACTGCTTAGTGTGCTGAACCCCAAACATCGTTTGTGGATGTTTCGAACATCGAACATACACGTTTTGATAACTACGTGATAGTTCAGTTAAATGGTTTAAGTAGAGGCACCAAAGACGTTTTCGAAACGTCGCGGAACATATGAGATGTTTCGAGGGCTGAAATTGGGATTTCAGGCTCGTGCCCACGTCAAGAGGTATGAGACCTCCGACAATTTTCTTAGCCTACAAACTAAGGGAGAAAAGCTCAATCGTTGAGCTTGTGCTCAGATTGTCTGAGTGCAACAATCACTTGAATCGAGTGGGAGTTGATCTTCCAAATGAGATAGTGATGTTTCTCCAAAGTCATTGCCACCAAGCTGCTAGAGCTTCATGATGAACTATAACATATCAGGGATAGACATGATGATCCTTGAGGTATTCACGATGTTTGACACCGCGAAAGTAGAAATCAAGAAGGAGCATCAATTGTTGATGGTTGGTGAAACCACTAGTTTCAAGAAGGGCAAGGGCAAGAAGGGATACTTCATGAAACGGCAAATCAGCTGCTGCACCAGTGAAGAAACCCGAGGTTGAACCCAAACCCGAGACTAAGTGCTTCTGTGATAAGGGGAATAGCCGCTAGAGCAGAATTACCCTAGATACTTGGTAGATAAGAAGGCTGGCAAGGTCGATAGAAGTATATTGGATATACATTATGTTAATGTGTACTTTACTAGTACTCCTAGTAGCACCAGGGTATAAGATACCGGTTCGGTTGCTAAGTGTTAGTAACTCGAAATAAAGAGCTACG
>NW_021280539.1:0-1215 GCF_002162155.2 Triticum dicoccoides
CTCACCATCGCTTCTTCATAGTTCGTAGGTTCATCATGATCTAGTAGCATGACCTCCAGAACAGGATTACCGTACCACTCTGGTGCGGATCTTACTCTGGTTGATCTACGAAGTTCAGTAGTATCTTGATCTGAAGTTTCATGATCATTATCATTGGCTTCCTCACTAACTGGTGTAGATGTCACTGAAACAGTTTTCTGTGATGAACTACTTTCCAGTAAGGGAGCAGGTACAGTTACCTCGTCAAGTTCTACTTTCCTCCCACTCACTTCTTTCGAGAGAAACTCCTTCTCTAGAAAGGATCCATTATTAGCAACGAATGTTTTGCCTTCGGATCTGTGATAGAAGGTGTACCCAACAATTTCCTTTGGGTATTCTATGAAGACGCACTTCTCCGATTTGGGTTTGAGCTTATCAGGATGAAACTTTTTCACATAAGCATCGCAGCCCCAAACTTTAAGAAACAACAGCTTAGGTTTACTGCTAAACCATAGTTCATACAGTGTCATCTCAACGGATTTAGATGGTGCCATATTTTAAAACGTGAATGCAGTTGTCTCTAATGCATAACCAAAACGATAGTGGTAAAGAGATATCATAGATCGCACCATATCAAATAAAGTGCGGTTACGACGTTCGGACACACCATAACGATGTGGTGTTCCAGGTGGCGTGAGCTGTGAAACTATTCCACATTGTTTTAATTGAAGACCAAACTTGTAACTCAAATATTTGTCTCCGTGATCAGACCGCAGAAACTTTATTTTCTTGTTACGATGATTTTTCCACTTCACTCTGAAATTCTTTGAACCTTTCAACTATTTCAGACTTATGTTTCATCAAGTAGATATACCCATATCTGCTCAAATCATCTTGTGAAGGTCAGAAAACAACGATGCTTGCCACGAGCATCAGCACTCATTGGATCGCATACATCGGTATGTATTATTTCCAACAAGTCAGTAACTCGTTCCATTGTTCCGAAGAACGGAGTTTTAGTCATCTTGCCCAAAAGGCACGGTTCGCAAGCATCAAATGATTCATAACCAAGTGATTCCGAAAATCCATCTTTATGGAGTTTCTTCATGCGCTTTACACCGATATGACCCAAACGGCAGTGCCACAAATAAGTTGCACTATCATTAACTTTGCATCTTTTGGCATCAATATTATGAATATGTGTATCACTACGATCGAGATCCAATGAACCATTTT
>NW_021280540.1:0-879 GCF_002162155.2 Triticum dicoccoides
ACAGACACTTTCAGAGATACCCGTAGTGTACCTTTATAGCCACCCAGTTACGTTGTGACGTTTGGCACACCCAAAGCACTCCTACGGTATCCGGGAGTTGCACAATCTCATGGTCTAAGGAAATGATACTTGACATTAGAAAAGCTTTAGCATACGAACTACATGATCTTGTGCTAGGCTTAGGATTGGGTCTTGTCCATCACATCATTCTCCTAATGATGTGATCCCGTTATCAACGACATCCAATGTCCATGGTCAGGAAACCATAACCATCTATTGATTAACGAGCTAGTCAACTAGAGGCTTACTAGGGACATGGTGTTGTCTATGTATCCACACATGTATCTGAGTTTCCTATCAATACAATTCTAGCATGGATAATAAACGATTATCATGAACAAGGAAATATAATAATAATCAATTTATTATTGCCTCTAGGGCATATTTCCAACAAGCACCTCCGCGTTCAACACACGTACGGAGCGGATGACATCTCCTCCTTGATCCAGCAAGGGGGAAGGAGAGGTTGATGAAGATCCAGCAGCACGACGGCGTGGTGGTGGATGCAGCAGAACTCCGGCAGGGCTTCGCTAAGCAACTACGGGAGGAGGAGGAGGTGTTGCAGGGAGGAGGGAGGCGCCAGGGCTTATGGGTGCGGCCACCCCTCCCTCCCCTCCCTTTATATAGGCGCAAGAGAGGGGGGAGGGCATAGCCTTGCCCCTTCCTCCAAGGAAGGGGTGCGGCCAAGAGGGGGGGAGGAGTCCATCCTCCCCAAGGCACCTCGGAGGTGCCTTCCCCTCTTTGGACTCTTCCCTCTCCAAGTCTCCTTGGTGCATGGGCCTCTTGGGGCTGGTGCCCTTGGCCCATATGGACCAAGGC
>NW_021280541.1:0-1849 GCF_002162155.2 Triticum dicoccoides
TCAGGAACCCGCTCCCCTAGTTCATTTCCCGAGAATTTTACAATGTCATCTCGTCAATTTGTATTACACCTTTTCCTCTCAGGCATCCTGAGTCTGAGGTATTTTGACACCGATCAGATCTGAATCTTGGTCGGATATGATGGTTGGGACATTTTCCAAGAGTTATGATGTTGATCCTTTGATGACCCGGTAACATGATGTCATGTCTAGCACCCCCCCCCCCCCGGATGGAGGACCTATCATTATAGATTCCTTTTCAGCAAGGTTATTCGTTCATCCATGGGGAAATTGTAAGACTTATTCTACAAGTTATTCCTGATGGATCCTTCGTGTTTCCAAAGTTTGATCTTCACCTGAAGACCATGTCAATGCTACCTCGAAGCATGTCAATGGTACTCCGATTTTCAACAGGAACATTTGAAGCACGATGCTAAATTTTGTTTATCATTTATCCTAACACCGTTGTATGGGTAATATCATGAGATTCCTCCCCCCTTACCTAAATGGTTTTCTACTTTATATCCTGTCATGGATATCTTGCTCTGCTTGTCCTTGGGAAGGATATACCCTTGAAATATGTGTTTAAACATATTTTCGTTTCCATTGTTCTGTTTAATCTGATGATCATATTTTCCTTCCATTGGTTTGTTTAAACCTTTTCTACGATCTATATGATATAAGCAGTAATAATCCACTGCTTGTGCAAACACCTCGATGTACAACTCTGTCAGTAAGACCTTGTTACTATTGTTGATGACATTCCGGTAACCACCGATGGACGGGAACCTTGCCTATTGGTCCGCCTCGTTTCAACGAGCAGGAAAATGGTTCTCTTCGTCCCTCGCCCTTGCTACCTATGTTGTTGCCGACATGACCCTCAGACTCTCCTCTGACATGCCTTGCTTACATGATCGTGCAAGATGTCACCGACCTTCCTACTTTTAACCACATGGTGGGCCCATAACCCACAGTTTCACAGGATCGAAACCTGACTCTCCTGTACACCCCTGTTGCCCAAGTTATTCCTCGTGCTTGACTTCGTAGGTACTTCACGGGGTCACTTTCCTAGTAATATATTCTGGTATCAGACACAAAACTATTACCATTGCTCTGGACCCCTTTTACACTTTGTTTCAGGCATCGGATGATTGCCTACCCGCTTGAAACTTCTCATGGTACCTTCTTACTTTGCTCTCGATATTTTCTTGAGTTCCAGTTCGAGAGTTACTTCCGCCACCTTCCCCTATGTTAGCTACCAGATAGTCAACCTTGCATAGGTTCGTTCTGCCGGAATACCCCCTTACCTATTCGTAAGTACGTTGGAGTTCCCGAGAGAAGGGCGGCATCACCATGATGACCTGTAGCAGAGAAATGATGATGTCAAGGTAATGGATCGACCTCTTCAAGAAGAGCAACCAAGACTGAGAAGATTCGTTAGGATTTCGTAACCAGACCTTTCCCCCTTACTCCCCTCTTAAATCTCGGGACGAGATTTCTTGTAGTGGAGGAGAATTGTAACGCCCGGGTAATTAAGCTACAGTAATCCCCACTAATGATGCCACGTCACCTCTGTCACTGTAGTTAATCTCGGGTTAAATCAAAACGGTTTCGAAATTCAATTCAAAATTATGATGGGAATAAAAGTTTTTCAAAAAAATCAAACTAAAATGTTCGGGGGTTGTCAAAAATTACAAGGTTAATTATGGTGGGGTGCACACATTTTTATAAAGTGCCTGAATATTTTAAAATGAAATAAAACAGAAGAGAAAATAAATTAAGAAAAGAAAAATAAAACAAAGGAGGGGAAACCCCCCCCCCTGGCCAAACTAGGGCAAGCCCACCTGGCCCA
>NW_021280542.1:0-1852 GCF_002162155.2 Triticum dicoccoides
GTCGTCCCCGTTGTCATGTGCCTTGCAGCAAGTCTTCCACGCCCCCGACCTTTCATGATGCGAGGTCTGTGCAAGCCGACACATTCAAGAGGAGAACCCGTGGTCGATGTTTCTGTTGCTTGGCTCCGGACCACAAGGTTGCGTCCTGCCGCGACCCGTTTCGATGCCTCACTTGTCTTCGCTCTGGACACCGTGAGAGGGACTGTTCTCTGCGTCACTCCTCCGTTGAAGCTGTTCGCCACTGTGTGCGTGACCCCCCAGCTCCGCCTCGCCCTTCCTCAGATGGGCGCTCTTGGGCTTCGGTTGTTGCTCCCGCAATGTGTGTGCAAGCTCCTGAGTCTGCAAGGATTGTTGAAGCTCCAAGCGAAGGTTCTGTTGATCAGGGTGTTGCGACATCTGATGATGCTATGCTTGTCTCATTTCGTGCAGAGCTGCAAAGCTTGGTTGAGTTTGCGCTCCGCCCGCTGCGCAAGCTGGAGGACTCTTTGTGCCTGTGGTTGGCACGTGCGTCCGACCTCTTGGAGCAGGCGGAGGTGTCTGATGGTGAGCGTGGGTTGAGCCCAGCCTCCTTGCAGGGACCTTGCTCCTTAGGCACTGCCGTTCATGGTTTGACGCTACCAAAAGATGGGAGCAAAGGTGTTGATGACATTGGCGACAAGGTTGGGTTGGCGCCCTCAGGGTATGTTGCTGCCGTGGAGTCTGCAGGGCAGCATGCGTCGGTCAAGTCTATGGCCTTGTTTGACAAGTGTGGCCACCGAGCTTAGCCTTTCTACTTCTGCCTCCAATGAGGTGTGGGGCATTGCAAAGGGATGCGCATCGGCATTTGAGGGCCAAAACACTTTACACGTCTTCATCGAGCTGGTCAAAAGCCTTTTTGCCGTGCCTGCGATCACCCAAGGGTTGATTCACCTTGTCAATGCAGTGAAGATCAAGAATGTCAACCAACTGGCAGGCGTCGCCTCGGGCGTGGGGACCGCATGTCATGATGTTAGCCATTAGTATGTGCCTTCCTCTCATGTGCTTATTATTCTGGGAGTAGTCCGCATGTTGTTTCGCGGGATGGCTTTTGTAGCGCGCCATCTGCGGGGTCCTTGTTGGCTTGTCGGGTCTGTGTGTGGGTTTGACCCTTGATGTACCGGTTTTCACACGGTTTTCCTGTAATTAACCGGACAACTATCTTCTTCTCTATTAATGAAAAAGGCAAAGCTTTTGCCTCTGTTTCAAAAAAATAAAATTCGTGGTACTACAGTTTTTACCTGATGGGAGTGAATTCTACAGTTTTGGTCTCGCGGCTATATGCTGGGCCATTTGGAACTGTCGCAATGAAACAACCTTTGAGTTTAAATTTCCTAAAATCCCTTTTGAGGTGGTGTTCTCTTCATGTGTATTTCTGGATTATGGGGCAGGTTTGCTGAAGAGTGATGACCAGGAGGCAATGTGGCGTGGGGCAATGATGCTCAGTGAGAATGCGAAGAACATGATGTGTATCTGTGCTGCTGCTCAAGATGATGGTGCGATGGACTGAAGCTTGCACTGATGTATTTCCGTTATTTATTAATGAAAAGGGGCGATGTGCGGTTCAAAAAAAAAGTATTAACATTGCTGATGTAAGGATGGTCGGCACATCTGCGGGTGAAACGTGACTAATATATATCCTGTGTGTTTGAGCTGAGAACTCACCTTGCTCCGTTATTAGTATTTGGTAGAGGTGACTGTTTTATTTGTGGGGCTTGGCAGATAGGATTAAAATTACACGTGTGTAACTGTAGGCACAGGAATTGCGATTGCTTGGAAAATAGTGATCGATTTTGATTAGCAGACTTGCGGGACATGAAACGGCGTAGTTAGTAAC
>NW_021280543.1:0-1091 GCF_002162155.2 Triticum dicoccoides
TAAGCGTACCCGGGGGTTCGTTAATCGTGGAAATCATTCCGGGCCCCAAAACAGTGAGTAATAGTCCACGGAACAGGCTAGAATTGGCCAAAACTACTAGTATTGATGACCGACACGTAAACGCAGCTTAGGGTTCGACAACTATGGAAATCGCTTCGGGACCCCTAAATGGTGAGTAATAGCCCACGAATCGCGTCAGAATTGGCCAAAACTATGAGTGTTGACGACAGACACGCAAACGCACTCCGGGGATTGTCAATCATGGAAATCGCTCTGGGACGCCAAAACAATGAGTAATAATGCACGAAACGGATGAGAATTGGCCAAAATTGTGAGTGTTTATGACCGACACGTAAACGCACCCCGGAGTTCGTCAATCGTGGAAATCACTACGGGAACCTAAAACAAAGTAATAATGCAAGAAATGGGCCAAAATCGGCCCAAAGTTCGCTTGTTGATGATCGACATGTAGGCGCACCATGGGGTTAAACAACCGTGGAAATCACTTTGGGGCCCCAAAACGGTGAGTAATAGTCCACGAAACGGGCCAGAATCGGCCAAAACTGTGAGTGTTGATGACCGACACGTAAACGCACCTTAGGGTTCAACCATTATGGAATCGCTTCGGGCCTCCTAAATGATGAGTAATAGTCCACGAATCGCGTTAGAATTGGCCAAAACTGTGAGTGTTGACGACAGAGACGCAAACGCACCCCGGGGTTTGTTAATCGTGGAAATCGCTCTGGGACGCCAAAACGGTGAGTAATAGTGCACAAAACGGACCAGAAAATGGCCAAAATTCTGAGTGTCATTAACCGACACGTAAACGCACCACGGGGTTCGTAAATCGTGGAAATCAGTCCGGGACCCCCAAAACTAAGTAGTACTGTAAGAAACGGGCCAGAATCGGCCAAAACTGCGAGTGTTGATGACCGACACATAAACGCACCCCGGTGTTCGCCAATCATGGAAATCACGCCGGGACCCAAAAACAGAGTAATTGTCCAAGAAACGGGCCAGAATCGTCCAAAACGGCGAGAGTTGATGACCGACACATAAATGCACCCTGCGGTTCGTTAACCGTGGAAATC
>NW_021280544.1:0-2022 GCF_002162155.2 Triticum dicoccoides
TTTCTGGAATTTAAATAAATCTTAAATGATTTAATAATTTCAGAAAATAGCTAAAACTTCTAAAAATCATAGAAATTCAACCGTAACTCCAAATTAAATAAATTATATATGAAAAATTATCAGAAAAATTCAAGGAATCCATCTGTACCATTTTCATGCATGTTTGAACAATGTTTGTCCTCTGTTTTGGACAAAACAAATAAATGGCATTTAAATAATCACATATGGAGTTTGAATTTGAATCTTGGATTCAAACCAACTTCATTTAATCTGGTTTTAGTTGCATTAGCTCAAAACACATTCATTTTTGCCATGTCATGATCATGCATCATATTGCGCATTGCATTGATTGTGTTCCCTTCTGTGTTGCCGGTATTTGTCCCCTCTCGATAGACGTGATACCGATGATGTGATCGATGACACTGATGAAGACTCAATGTTATCTTCAGAAGTGCCAGGCAAGCAAAACCCCCTTGTTCATTCCGATACAATCCTACTCTCTCGCTCCTGCTCTCTTTTACTGCATTAGGACAACAACGATTCATCTGTTACTTGCTGCGGTAGCTGAACCCCTTTATCCTTTGCATGACCTATCATTGCCACAGTAAATAGATGAAACCCTCTAGCATGAGTAGGAGTTGTTTGAGCCCTGTTGTGCCTACTCATTCATGATTGTTTGTCATGCCTGCTACTGCTTAGAGTCGAGTCAGGTCTGATTCATCGGGGATGAATCAGAGGTGTGTGAACATGTCCTACTGTGTGTGAGCTAAGTGTGTGAACACGATTTGGTAAAGGTAGCGGTGAGAGGCCATGTAGGAGTACATGGTGGGTTGTCTCATTGCAGCCGTCCTCAGGAACTGAGTTCTGTGTTTGTGATCCATGATTCAGCTACTACCACGCATTGGGCCCGAAACCAATGGACCCTCTCGGCTTCTTGATCACCCTTGTCCTCTGTCCAGGAGTTGCAAGTAGTTTCTGGTGTTTGTATTATGCTGGAGGCCGTGCACAGCGCTGACCGTAGGGGTGGGCTGTGATGCGGTAGGCACGTGGCACGGTGTACCGGGCGCCCGTTTGGTGTCTCGGGAACCCTGTTCACATCGTTTGGGGCTGTGAGCGAAACTCCGGCCGGATCTCCTCATGGATGGAACCCGAATAGGCGATAAACCTGGACTAGAGACTTGAGTGATTAGGTAGGCCGTGGCCGACACCCACGTTGGGCTTCCGCTTGAAGGTTGCCGAGTACATGTCGTGTAAACGGCGGTAAGTGGTGAGAGCGTGTGTGAAGAAGTACACCCCTGCAGGGTTAACCTAATCTATTCGAATAGCCGTGTCCGCGGAAAAGGACTTCTGGGTTGCTTATATCAGTTCATAGACAAATGAAAGTGGATACTCTAAAATACGCAAGATAAGTGTGAGTGCTATGGATGGCGTTCTCGTAGGGAGACGGGAGCGGATCCATAGTGGTGTATTGATATGGTGAATATGTGGACTTGTGTGCGCCACCTCAAAAGAGTTACTCGCAGTCGTAGTTCAGGATAGCCACCGAGTCAAAGCTGGCTTGCTGCAGTTAAACCCCACCATCCCCTTTGTTGATAATGATGCATATGTAGATAGTTCTGATGTAAGTCTTGCTGGGTACATTTGTACTCACGTTTGCCTATTTATGTTTTTGCAGAGAGACTTCGGTCTCGCTAGTAGTTTCGCGTGGACTTCGACGTTTAGCTTGTTACCTCAGCTACGGTCTTGTGCCTCGGCAGGATCTGATAGATAGTCAGGCTTTTCAGCCTTTTTCATTTATAGATGTCTGTACTCAGACATGATAGCTTCCGCTTGTGCTTTGACTTGTATGCTCTGAATGTTGGGTCGTGAGACCCCTGTTTGTAATATCTCGCTCCTCGGAGCCTATTGATAAATACCTGAGTTATAGAGTCATGTTGTGATGCCATGTTGTATTTGCACATATCGAGCATATTGTGTGTATGTTATTGAAATGCTTGGTATGTGTGGGATCTGACCATCTAG
>NW_021280545.1:0-1214 GCF_002162155.2 Triticum dicoccoides
AAACCCTGATACTCCAAAAGAGATTTTCCAGTTTGTACACGAAGTGCGTCCAGTTTTGGTCGTAATCCTCTCTACTTTTTTGCACATGCCATGTGGGTGAATGATGATACCATGCCAAGTTTCAACATTTTCAGAGTTCATTTTGTAGTGATTTTCAATTTCACGGTCATATAGCTCTCTAAATAAATCGGCAAATGACTGAAAGTAGAAAATGATGTTAGAAAGTGTTGAAAATTGATGACGTCGCTTTGAATGGTGCATATGGAACACAAAAAAGTCTGGAGTTCAAAGAAGTTTCAAAAAATGAAGTGCCCGTGTAACAGATGAGTTCTTGTCCGTAACGCTGATACTCCGAAAGAGATTGCCCAGTTTGTACACGAAGTTCGTCCAGTTTTTGCCGTAACCCTCTCTACTCTTTTTCACATGCCATCTGGGTGAAATGATGATACCATGCCAAGTTTCAACCTTTTAGAGTTCATTTTGTAGAGATTTTCAATTTCATGGTCATTTAGCTCTCTAAACAAATCGGTAAATGACTGAAAAAGAGCAAATGATGTCAGAATGTGTTAAAAATTGATGACCTTGCTTTAGATGGTTCATACGGAACGCAAAAAAAGTCAGGATTTCAAATAAATTAAAAATATGAAGTGCCCATGTAACCGTTGAGTTCTCGTCTGAAACCCTGATACTCCGAAAGACATTGTCCAGTTTGTACACGAAGCGCGTCCAGTTTTTTCCATAACCCTCTCTACTATTTTGCACATGCCATGTGGGTGAAATGATGATACCATGCCAAGTTTCAACATTTTCAGAGTTCATTTTGTAGTGATTTTCAATTTCACGGTTATTTAGATCTCTAAATAAATCAGTAAATGACTGAAAATAGCAAATGATGTTAGAAAGTGTTGAAAATTGATGACGTCGCTTTGAATGGTGCATACGGAACTCAAAAAAAGTCTGGAGTTCAAATAAGTTTTAAAAAATGAAGTGCCCGTGTAACAGATGAGTTCTCATCCGAAACCCTGATACTCCAAAAGAGATTTTCCATTTTGTACACGAAGAGCGTCCAGTTTTTGTCGTAACCCTCTCTGCTATTTTGCACATGCTATGTGGGTGAATGATGATACCATGCCAAGTTTCAACATTTTCAGAGTTCATTTTGTAGTGATTTTCAATTTCATGGTCATTTAGCTCTGTAAACAAATCGGTAAATG
>NW_021280546.1:0-2898 GCF_002162155.2 Triticum dicoccoides
GAGAGCTTCCCGATTGCGCTCCCGGAGCCCCTCCGCACGCTTCTCAACGTCTGCCCCCGCCTGCGCGACAAGCGCTTCCCGGGACTCCAGTTTGGCTTGTCGGGCACGGTAGAGCAACACCAGCTTCCGGAGCAGCTGCTCCTCCTCAGACTCGCCGCTGCAGCTGCTTGGCGCATCAACCAGTGACAGCCCAGCGAAGGCGAGCACCTCCCCGTCGAAAGCTTCTCCTTCAACTGGCGCCCTGGAGCTCGACGCCCAGGGGAGCTTGATGAAGACACCCTCGCCGGCCTTCAGATAGGCGCCGGGCTGGGGCTCCTCGGAGTCTGGCGCTGCGGCAGCGGTGGAAGGATCGGCAGTCGGCGTAGCGCCTGGCGCTCCTGCAGCCTCGGGGCCGTCAGTGCGACCGCCGGACCCTTCGCCAGCTCCCGCGCCAGCAGCCTTGGCGGCCTCCTCGCCGGCGGGATCATCAGCACCGGCTTCTTCGGCGGCGGCGGCGTCGTCAGCATCGCCGCGCACATTCTCCTCGCCGCCCGCTTCGGTCTCCATTGGCTCTGTGGAAAGTGGGTCTGGCGACCGGAGAAGGAGAAGAAGTCAAGCAAATATCCAAAAAAGAGCAAAATCAGAAGAACACAAGGAAAATTTCAAGCAAAGGAGTACCTGAACTGGGATCCATGGTCATGGGCTCCACCACCGGGGGGTCAATAGTGCTGCCCCTTGCCGGAGACTCCTCCCTTGCCGGAGATTGCTCCCTTGCCGGGGAATCCTCCCTTGGCGGTGTAGAGGAAGCAGATGGCACGTCGGAGGCGGTTTCCGAGCCCTCCTGGTGAAGTTGTTCTGCTCCTACACAAACAAGCCCACAGTTAGATTTTAGCAAAGGAAAGAGCACCCATGCGCGCCCAAAAGCAGAAAGTAAACCATGCACTTACGCTGGGGGCTGCGCTGGGGGCTGCTTCGCGGAGTAGTTGTCGGGTCCAGCAAGGTGGTCTCGGGCGCCCCTCCCTGTTGTTTCGACGGGCTCGTCCTCGATGATAACCACCGGAACCTTGGCCCTCTTCGCCGCTCTTTGAGCCAACGTCCTGAAAAGGGACAGGTTCAGATCGAAGCAAGTCAGATAAAGATAAAGCTACAAAATTGAAAGAACTACAAGTACAGCAGAAAAGTCTTACTCTTCTTCCTCCTCGTTGGAGCTGAGCGCGGAGAGGTCGAAGTCCGGACCACCTGCCGCGCGACGAGGCGGAGGAGTAGGATCCCTTGTCCGCCTGGCGGGCACGGTGGCGGTGGCGCAGGAAGATCCTGCTCCAGTTGCCGCAGCGGTACGAGGCGCTCCCGCGGCAACATCGCTTGTCACGGTGGAGCGTGTCGCGCGGCACGTCGGCTGCTGACTCCTTTGCCGCCCCGCTGCGTCCCCGCCCCAGCGAAGGTGCCTTCTTAGTTGAGCTGGGGGCTGCGCCGTGGGCTCCGCCTGCGGCAAGTGGCCTGGAGATGGCGGGCCGCTCGCACCTTCGGCGGGGTCACCCTCGGCGGGCTCGCTCGACTCGACCTCCGGCGCGGCAAGTTCTTCCTCGCCATCAATCCACTCTCGCTCGGCAAGGCTTGCCGCCGCCTCTGCCTCTGCCTCTTCCACGGTGAACCCGAACTCACCCGCGGCAGCAGCTACCGCCGCCTCTTCCGCCCTGGTGGCGATGCGTTGCATCTCCTCCTCGATAGTGTCGCGGGTGAGGCTCCTCTGCTCGTCGGCGCGGACCGCCACCTCCACCAGTCCGTCGAAGAATTGCTGCACAACTTCGTCGGCTGGCTCTTGCCACGTTGGGACAAGACCATGCGAGTCGCACTGCGGCATCATCGCGCGGATGCGGTCGAGGGAAGAATTGTTGCACAGCGGGACGACCCCCGCCGGCAACCTGAACCATTCTGGATGTTGGGGATCATGCTTGAACAGCTGCTTGAGCATCGCATCCAGCTCCAGGACGGTGAAGTTGAAATTGAGGCCAGGGCGCAGCCTCTTGACATCTGCCGGACCGCCAAACTCCCAAGCGGGTCTCCTCCTCTCTTGCAGAGGGGCGATGCGGCGGCGGAGAAAGTCTGCGCCTATGGCACCCACAGTCAACCCGGCAACCCTGAGGCGCAGGATTCTGGTGACGGCGATCTTTAGCCTAGCGTCCTCCGGGGCCAGGCTGCTCCAATCGTTGCCGCGCACTACTGGGACTTGGCGCAAGGCGGTGAATGGCTGCGGGTCCTCCTCCATGATCCAACACCACTCAGCTCTCCACTCCTCCCACTTGCTGCGGAGCTCCCCCTCTAGATACGCCTCCTTCTTGCCAGCCCTCGAGATCCAGGTGATTCCCCCGGAAAGTGGCTCTCCTCTCTCGACCCGAGGCATGAAGTAATGGTGGAAAAGGGCTACGTTTGGGTGGACTCCGACAAAGTTTTCGCAGAGATGTGCGAAAACGGACATGGTCAGAACGGCATTGGGGGTGAAATCAAGAAGATGAAACCCGTAGGTGTTCATGATGTCGCAGAAAAACTCCGAGAAGGGCGGACAGAGGCCACAGTAGAAGAACAGCGGGAAGAAGGGATACCCGTATGGAGCCCGTTTCGAAGCAGCGGCGGGGAGTACCTTTGTGCGCGGATGTGCACGCATCTCCGTCGACCAGAAAAGGTAGAACCACTGCCTCAGCCCCGCCGCGTCGAGCTCGGGAGGGAAAGTGGCCCGCTCCTTTCGCAGCGCCTCGAGCCGCAGCGCCTCGGCCGACTTCGCGACCTTCCCGGTCTTCGGAGCCATGGCGAAGGTGGTGGAGGAGGTCGATGGCATTGGTGGCGACGGCGGAGATGGGGAGGCGGAGCACTTCTCTCTCAGAGGAGAGGGGAACGGCGGAGATTTTGGAGTAGTAAACAGAC
>NW_021280547.1:0-2898 GCF_002162155.2 Triticum dicoccoides
GAGAGCTTCCCGATTGCGCTCCCGGAGCCCCTCCGCACGCTTCTCAACGTCTGCCCCCGCCTGCGCGACAAGCGCTTCCCGGGACTCCAGTTTGGCTTGTCGGGCACGGTAGAGCAACACCAGCTTCCGGAGCAGCTGCTCCTCCTCAGACTCGCCGCTGCAGCTGCTTGGCGCATCAACCAGTGACAGCCCAGCGAAGGCGAGCACCTCCCCGTCGAAAGCTTCTCCTTCAACTGGCGCCCTGGAGCTCGACGCCCAGGGGAGCTTGATGAAGACACCCTCGCCGGCCTTCAGATAGGCGCCGGGCTGGGGCTCCTCGGAGTCTGGCGCTGCGGCAGCGGTGGAAGGATCGGCAGTCGGCGTAGCGCCTGGCGCTCCTGCAGCCTCGGGGCCGTCAGTGCGACCGCCGGACCCTTCGCCAGCTCCCGCGCCAGCAGCCTTGGCGGCCTCCTCGCCGGCGGGATCATCAGCACCGGCTTCTTCGGCGGCGGCGGCGTCGTCAGCATCGCCGCGCACATTCTCCTCGCCGCCCGCTTCGGTCTCCATTGGCTCTGTGGAAAGTGGGTCTGGCGACCGGAGAAGGAGAAGAAGTCAAGCAAATATCCAAAAAAGAGCAAAATCAGAAGAACACAAGGAAAATTTCAAGCAAAGGAGTACCTGAACTGGGATCCATGGTCATGGGCTCCACCACCGGGGGGTCAATAGTGCTGCCCCTTGCCGGAGACTCCTCCCTTGCCGGAGATTGCTCCCTTGCCGGGGAATCCTCCCTTGGCGGTGTAGAGGAAGCAGATGGCACGTCGGAGGCGGTTTCCGAGCCCTCCTGGTGAAGTTGTTCTGCTCCTACACAAACAAGCCCACAGTTAGATTTTAGCAAAGGAAAGAGCACCCATGCGCGCCCAAAAGCAGAAAGTAAACCATGCACTTACGCTGGGGGCTGCGCTGGGGGCTGCTTCGCGGAGTAGTTGTCGGGTCCAGCAAGGTGGTCTCGGGCGCCCCTCCCTGTTGTTTCGACGGGCTCGTCCTCGATGAT
Organism: Triticum dicoccoides; assembly: GCF_002162155.2. Lineage (NCBI taxonomy): Eukaryota > Viridiplantae > Streptophyta > Magnoliopsida > Poales > Poaceae > Triticum > Triticum dicoccoides. The sequence continues at coordinate 1,031 of NW_021280547.1, forward strand.
AACCACCGGAACCTTGGCCCTCTTCGCCGCTCTTTGAGCCAACGTCCTGAAAAGGGACAGGTTCAGATCGAAGCAAGTCAGATAAAGATAAAGCTACAAAATTGAAAGAACTACAAGTACAGCAGAAAAGTCTTACTCTTCTTCCTCCTCGTTGGAGCTGAGCGCGGAGAGGTCGAAGTCCGGACCACCTGCCGCGCGACGAGGCGGAGGAGTAGGATCCCTTGTCCGCCTGGCGGGCACGGTGGCGGTGGCGCAGGAAGATCCTGCTCCAGTTGCCGCAGCGGTACGAGGCGCTCCCGCGGCAACATCGCTTGTCACGGTGGAGCGTGTCGCGCGGCACGTCGGCTGCTGACTCCTTTGCCGCCCCGCTGCGTCCCCGCCCCAGCGAAGGTGCCTTCTTAGTTGAGCTGGGGGCTGCGCCGTGGGCTCCGCCTGCGGCAAGTGGCCTGGAGATGGCGGGCCGCTCGCACCTTCGGCGGGGTCACCCTCGGCGGGCTCGCTCGACTCGACCTCCGGCGCGGCAAGTTCTTCCTCGCCATCAATCCACTCTCGCTCGGCAAGGCTTGCCGCCGCCTCTGCCTCTGCCTCTTCCACGGTGAACCCGAACTCACCCGCGGCAGCAGCTACCGCTGCCTCTTCCGCCCTGGTGGCGATGCGTTGCATCTCCTCCTCGATAGTGTCGCGGGTGAGGCTCCTCTGCTCGTCGGCGCGGACCGCCACCTCCACCAGTCCGTCGAAGAATTGCTGCACAACTTCGTCGGCTGGCTCTTGCCACGTTGGGACAAGACCATGCGAGTCGCACTGCGGCATCATCGCGCGGATGCGGTCGAGGGAAGAATTGTTGCACAGCGGGACGACCCCCGCCGGCAACCTGAACCATTCTGGATGTTGGGGATCATGCTTGAACAGCTGCTTGAGCATCGCATCCAGCTCCAGGACGGTGAAGTTGAAATTGAGGCCAGGGCGCAGCCTCATGACATCTGCCGGACCGCCAAACTCCCAAGCGGGTCTCCTCCTCTCTTGCAGAGGGGCGATGCGGCGGCGGAGAAAGTCTGCGCCTATGGCACCCACAGTCAACCCGGCAACCCTGAGGCGCAGGATTCTGGTGACGGCGATCTTTAGCCTAGCGTCCTCCGGGGCCAGGCTGCTCCAATCGTTGCCGCGCACTACTGGGACTTGGCGCAAGGCGGTGAATGGCTGCGGGTCCTCCTCCATGATCCAACACCACTCAGCTCTCCACTCCTCCCACTTGCTACGGAGCTCCCCCTCTAGATACGCCTCCTTCTTGCCAGCCCTCGAGATCCAGGTGATTCCCCCGGAAAGTGGCTCTCCTCTCTCGACCCGAGGCATGAAGTAATGGTGGAAAAGGGCTACGTTTGGGTGGACTCCGACAAAGTTTTCGCAGAGATGTGCGAAAACGGACATGGTCAGAACGGCATTGGGGGTGAAATCAAGAAGATGAAACCCGTAGGTGTTCATGATGTCGCAGAAAAACTCCGAGAAGGGCGGACAGAGGCCACAGTAGAAGAACAGCGGGAAGAAGGGATACCCGTATGGAGCCCGTTTCGAAGCAGCGGCGGGGAGTACCTTTGTGCGCGGATGTGCACGCATCTCCGTCGACCAGAAAAGGTAGAACCACTGCCTCAGCCCCGCCGCGTCGAGCTCGGGAGGGAAAGTGGCCCGCTCCTTTCGCAGCGCCTCGAGCCGCAGCGCCTCGGCCGACTTCGCGACCTTCCCGGTCTTCGGAGCCATGGCGAAGGTGGTGGAGGAGGTCGATGGCATTGGTGGCGACGGCGGAGATGGGGAGGCGGAGCACTTCTCTCTCAGAGGAGAGGGGAACGGCGGAGATTTTGGAGTAGTAAACAGAC
>NW_021280548.1:0-3890 GCF_002162155.2 Triticum dicoccoides
TTAGATGGGTTCTCCTGCTCCAAGAATTTGATTTGCATATTATTGATAGAAAGGGAGCTGAGAACCCCGTTGCAAACAACTTATCTAGGTTAGACGATGTCCTTGATGACCCACTGCCTATTGATGATAGCTTTCCTGATGAACAATTAGCGGTCATTAATGCTTCTCGTACTGCTCCCTGGTATGCTGATTATGCTAATTACATTGTTGCTAAATTTATACCTCCTAGTTTCACATACCAGCAAAAGAAAAAGTTCTTCTATGATTTAAGACATTACTTTTGGGATGACCCACACCTTTACAAAGAAGGAGTAGATGGTGTTATTAGACGTTGTGTGCCTGAGCATGAACAGGAACAGATCCGACGCAAGTGTCACTCTGAATCCTATGGAGGGCACCACGCTGGAGATAGAACTGCACACAAGGTACTACAATCTGGTTTTTATTGGCCTACTCTCTTCAAAGATGCTCATAAGTTTGTCTTATCTTGTGATGAATGTCAAAGAATAGGTAACATTAGTACACGTCAAGAAATGCCTATGAATTATTCTCTTGTTATTGAACCATTTGATGTTTGGGGCTTTGATTATATGGGACCTTTTCCTGCCTCTAATGGTTACACACATATTTTAGTTGTTGTTGATTACGTTACTAAGTGGCTAGAAGCTATTCCAACTAGTAGTGCTGATCATAACACTTCTATTAAAATGCTTAAAGAAGTTATTTTTCCGAGGTTTTGAGTCCCTAGATATCTTATGACTAATGGTGGTTCACATTTTATTCATGGTGCTTTCCGTAAGATGCTTTCTAATTATGATGTAAATCATAAAATTGTATCTCCTTATCATCCGCAGTCTAGTAGTCAAGTAGAGTTGAGCAATAGAGAGCTCAAATTAATTTTGCAAAAGACTATGAATAGATCTAGGAAGAATCGCTCCAAAAAACTTGATGATGCATTATGGGCCTATAGAACTGCGTTCAAAAATCCTATGGGTATGTCTCCATATAAGATGGTTTACGGAAAAGCAGGTCATCTACCTCTTGAACTTGAACATAAAGCATATTGGCTATTAAAGAGCTCAACTATGACTTCAAACTTGCCGGTGAGAAGAGGTTGTTTGATATTAGCTCACTTGATGAATGGAGAACTCAAGCCTATGAGAATGCCAAGCTATTCAAAGAAAAAGTCAAACGCTGGCATGACAAAAGGATACAAAAGCGTGAGTTTAATGTTGGAGATTATGTGTTATTATTCAACTCTCGTTTAAGATTTTTTGCAGGAAAACTTCTCTCTAAATGGGAAGGTCCTTACGTTATCGAGGAGATCTATCGTTCTGGTGCCATAAAAATAAACAACTTCGATGGCACAAGTTCGAGGGTGGTAAATGGTCAAAGAATTAAACATTATATTTCAGGTAATCCTATCAATGTTGAAACTGATGTTATTGAAATCGTAACCCCGGAGGAATACATAAGGGACACTTTCCAGAAAGTTCCAGCCTCCGAAAAGGAATAGGTAGGTGGTACGGTAAGTAAACCGACTCCAAAACAACTCCACTGGTATTTTTATCAGTTTTGGAATATTTAAAAAATTTAGGAAGAAAGAAGTAGTCCGAAAGGGACACGAGGCCCCCACAAGAGTGGAGGGCGCGCACACTCTTACTGGGCGCGCCCCCCTGTCTCGTGGGCACCTCGTGTGCCTCCCGGACTCCGTTTTCTTGCATGTTACGTATTTTAGTCGGTAAAAATTCATTATATAGACTCCCGAAGGTTTTGACCACCGTATCACGCAAATAACCTCTGTTTTCGTTTCGAGTTGTTTCTGTTTCAGATCTAGAGCATCATGTCGTCTCCAAGCGCTCCCAAGGACAAGTTTTTTGAGAAGGTTATCAACCCCTATATCACAGAGGTGCTGCAACACCCTCAAACCATTGAGATGCGTGAGGGGGTGCTTCACATCCGCGATGTGGAGGGACCTAGGCGTACCGGAAGCGTGGAGACAAAGCTCACAGCCGTGGAGCAGCAAGTTTTCAACTGCCAAGGGATGGTGGAGCGTGGACTCAACACCAACCAGATGATGATCACGGACTTCACCAACAACCACAAGCTAGATGCCAAGGTCATTGGGGAGACCATCTTCAAGCTTCAAGAGAAAATCGAACACCTCCAAGCCCAGATCTATGACCTGCAAAACCAGAACTGTGAGTATGAATATAGATTCAAGTGGATGAGTTTGGCTGCAGATTTAAGGATCTCGGAGACTCGATCATCCATCTATGATGGAGAGCCTATGCCTTGGAAGACGGTCGACAAGCCTACATCATCAACAACTCCCACTTCACCACCTCCGAGGACATAATCACATGGGTATGGGCACTCCCCTTGGCAACTGCCAAGCTTGGGGGAGGTGCCCCAGTATCATATCACCATCACACTCCTATCTTTACCGTTTTATTTAGTTCGATCCTTGTAGTAGTATCTTGATCTAGTAGATTGAAGTTTTGATATCAAGTACTTTTGAGTTCTTTTGATTTCTTTTTGTAATCGAGTCCGTGAGATATCTATAATAAAGATTAGTGTTGAGTCAAGGGCTTTGCTGTGTTGCTATGATCTTGAGGAAGTAGAAAGAATAAAAGATTTCATATTGATCTTATGGTTGGTGAAAACTTCACATATAGAAAGTATGAGGCATAAAAATTGTTGAGAGTTGATAAACGTAGTTTTGGTCATTGTTGCAATTAATAGGAAGTGATAAGGAAAGAGAGGTTCACATATAAATATATTATCTTGGACACCTTTCATGTTTGGGAGCACTCATTAAGTATGACATGCTAAAAGAGTTGACGTTGGACAAGGAAGACAACATAATGGTTTATGTTTTCTCACATCTCAGTTAAAGTATATTGTTATTGACCTTCCAAACATGTTGAGCTTGCCTTTCCCCCTCATGCTAGCCAAATTCCTTGCACCAAGTAGAGGTACTACTTGTGCTTCCAAATATCCTTAAACCTAGTTTTGCCATGAGAGTCCACCATACCTACCTATGGATTGAGTAAGATCCTTCAAGTAAGTTGTCATCGGTGCAAGCAATAAAAATTGCTCTCTAATTATGCATGACTTATTAGTGCAGAGAAAATAAGCTTTGTACGATCTTGTTGTGGAAGTAATAAAAGTGACAGACTGCATAATAAAGGTCCACATACAAGGGGCAATATAAAGTGACGTTCTTTTACATTAAGATTTTGTGCATCCAACCCTAAACGCGCATGACAACCTCTGCTTCCCTCTTCGAAAGGCATATCTTTGACTTTATGTTTTTACTTTATGCTTAAGTCAAGGTGACCCTCACCTTTCCTTTTTTTCAATTTATCCTTTGGCAAGCTCTTCGTGTTTGAAAGATCATGATATATATATCCAATTGGATGTAAGTTAGGATGGGCTATTATTGTTGACATCACCTAAAGGTGAATACGTTGGGAGGCAACACAATAAGCCCCTATCTTTCTCAGTGTCCGGCTGAAACTCCATAACCACAAGTATTGCGTGAGTGTTAGGAATTGTAGCAAACTACAAGGTAGTTGCGTATGTGAGCTTGCTGAAAAGCTCTATTGTTGACTCTTTCTAATGTTATGATAAATTTCTATTGTTTCAATGACTTAGATTGTAGCTTGTTAGTTCCCAATGAAGTTTTTGAACCATACTTGACATTGTGAATTGATTGTTACTTGAGCATAAGAAATCATATGATAAAATCTATATATGTTGTTGTTATAAGAATGATCATGATGCCCTCATGTCCGTATTTTATTTTTATCGACACCTTTATCTCTAAACATGTGGGCATATTTTTCGATTTCGGCTTCCGCTTGAGGACAAGCGAGGTCTAAGCT
>NW_021280548.1:3909-9756 GCF_002162155.2 Triticum dicoccoides
GGGGAGTTGATACGTCCATTTTGCATCATGCTTTTATATCAATATTTATTGCATTATAGGTTGTTATTACACATTATATCTCAATACTTATGGCTATTCTCTCTTATTTTACAAGGTTTACAATGAAGAGGGGGAATAAAAAAACGTGTGTACATAAAGGATGATTGTGGTAAACTGAAAAAAAGACTCAAATCATACAAGACGCTCCAAGCAAAACACATATCTTGTGGTGAATAAAAATATAGCCTCAAGTAAAGTTACCGATAGACGAAGACGAAAGAGGGGATGCCTTCCGGGGCATTCCCAACATTAGGATCTTGGTTGTCCTTGAATATTACCTTGGGGTGCCTTGGGCATCCGCGAGCTTAGGCTCTTGCCACTCCTTATCCCATAGTCCATAAAATCCTTACCCAAAACATGAAAACTTCACAACACAAAACTCAACAGAAAATCTCATGAGCTCCGTTAGTATAAGAAAATAAATCACCACTTTAAGGTACTGTTGCAAACTCATTCTTTATTTATATGGGTCTAATATCTACTGTATTCCAACTTGTCCATGGTTCATACCCCCCGATACTACCCATAGATTCATCAAAATAAGCAAACAACATGTGAAAAATAGAATCTGTCAAAACCAGGATAGTCTGTCGTAATGTGTAATTCTCGAATACTTCTGTAACTCAAACAATTCCTAAGAGTTTCAATAACATTCTAGAAATTATTCACCTGAGAAATTTATGCACCAATCCATAGAAAAAAGAATCTGGTCAAAAACACATTTCAATAACATTCTCGAAATTATTTACTGAGCGCAAAGTTTCTGATTTTCAGCAGGATCAACACAACTATTACCACAAACTTTTCGAAAGGTTCTATTTGGCACGAACACAAATTAAAACATAAAACCACATCTCACCAGAGTCTATATGAATTATTTATTACCAAACAGTAACAAAAAGCAGGGAACAAAAAGAAAATTAGGTTGCCTCCCAACAAGCGCTATCGCTTAACGCCGTTAGCTAGGCATAAAAACACGAATAGATCTAGGCATTGTCATCTTTGGTATGCAATCCATAAGTGGCTCTCATAATAGATTCATAAGGAAATTTAATTTTCTTCCTAGGAAAGTGTTCCATGCCTTTCCTTAATGGAAATTGGAATCTAATGTTTCCTTCGTTCATATCAATAATTGCACTAATAGTTCTAAGGAAAGTTCTACCAAGAATAATAGGACATGTAGGATTGCGATCTATATCAAGAACAATGAAATCGATGGGCACATAATTCCTATCTGCAAAAATAAGAATAGCATTATTCCTTACCATAGGTTTCTTAATAGTGGAATCCGCAAGATGTAAATTTAAAGAACAATCATCAAACTCGCGGAAACCTAACACATCACAAAAAGTTTTTGGAATCATGGAAACACTAGCACCCAAATCACACAAAGCATAGCATTCATAATCTTTAATCTGAATCTTAATAGTGGGTTCCCACTCATCATAAAGTTTTCTATGGATATAAACTTCTAATTCAATCTTTTCCTCAAAAGATTGCGTCATGGCATCAACGTTATGTTTAGTAAAAGCTTTGTTTTGACTATAAGCATGAGGAAAATTTAACACGGATTGCAACAAGGAAATCCTTGAAATCTTGACCTCTTCAATCCAAAAGATCAATTATCATAATTAAAATCCTTGAAATCCAAAAGAGTGGGTTCATTGCTACTTAAGGTCTTGACCTCTTCAATCCCACTTTTACCAATTTTTGCATCTAGATCTAAAAACTCCGAATCATTGGGATGTCTTTTAACTAAATTTGACTCATCGCAGGTCCCATTTTATGAATATTCATATTTGAAAACAAAGTTTTAATAGGAGTCACATTAAGCACTTTTAGATCTTCATCATTATTATCATGAAAACTAGAAGAACATGCTTTTACAAACCAATCTTTTTTGCACGCATCTTAGCGGTTCTTTCTTTGCACTCATCAATGGAAATTCTAATGGATTTGAGAGACTCATTGATATCATTCTTAGGTGGGATATATCTAAGTTTCAAAGAATCAACATCATGAGAAATTCTATCCACGTTCTAGCCAAATTATCAATCTTGAGAAGTTTTTCTTCAATCAAAGCATTGAAATTCTTTTGTGAACTCATAAGTTATTTAACACTATTATAAAAATCATAGGGAATCTTATTAAAATTTCCATAAGAGTTGTTTTAGGAATTACCATAATTATTAGAGGAATTACTAGGAAACGGCCTAGGATAGAAATTGCCTCTATACGCATTCTTACCAAAATTGTTCCTACCAAAAAAATTCACATCCATAGATTCATTATTATTATCAATCAAAGTAGACAAAGGAATCTCATTAGGATCAAAAGAAATACTTTTATTAGCAAATAATTTCATAAGTTCATCCAGCTTTCCACTCAAAACATTAATCTCTTCAATCACATGAACTTTTTTACTAGTGAATCTTTCAGTGTGCCATTGATAATAATTAAACATAATATTATCTAGGAGCTTAGTAGACTCTCCTAAAGTGATTTCCATAAAAGTACCTCCCGCGGCAGAATCTAAAAGATTTCCAGAAGAAATTTTTAATCAGGCATACATTTTTTGTATAATCATCGACAAATTCAAACCATTTGTAGGGCAATTACGTATCATCAATTTCATCCTCTCCCAAGATTGTGCAACATGTTGATGATCAAGTTGCTTAAAATTCATAATACCGTTCCTAAGGGAGATGATCTTAGCGGGAGAAAAATACTTAGAGATGAAAGCATCTTTACACTTGTTCCACGAATCAATGCTATTTTTAGGCGAAGATGAAAACCAAGTTTTATCATAATCTCTAAGACAAAACAGAAATAGTTTTAACTGAACAATATCATTATCCACATCTTTCTTCTTTTGCATATCGCACAAATCAATGAAATTGTTTAGATGGGATGCGGCATCTTCACTAGGAAGGCCCGAGAATTGTTCTTCCATAAAAAGATTCAACAAAGCGGCATTAATTTCACAAGATTCAACATTAGTAGAAGGAGCAATCGGGGTGCTAATAAAATCATTGTTCTTGTTATTGGAAAAGTCACACAATTTAGTATTATCTCGAGCCATCGTGACAAAGCAAGCAATCCAACACACAAGCACAAAGAGAGACGAAAGGAAGCGAGCGAAGAAAAGACAAAGATTTTCAAAATCGTTTTAGAAGTGGGGAAGAGGAAAACGAGAGGCGAATGGCAAATAATGTAAACTTCACAACACAAAACTCAATAGAAAATCTCATGAGCTCTATGAATATAGGAAAATAAATCACCACTTTAAGGTACTGTTGCAAACTCATTCTTTATTTATATTGGTCTAATATCTACTGTATTCAAACATCTCCATGGTACATACCCTCGATACTACCCATAGATTCATCAAAATAAGCAAACAACACGCGAAAAACAGAATCTGTCAAAACCAGAACAGTCTGTAGTAATATGTAACTCTCAAATACTTCTGTAAGTCAAACAATTCCTAAAAAATTATATTCAGATGAGAAATTTGTGCACCAATCCATACCAACTTCCATCGCTTCCGTTTGACTTGAGCATTCATTTTCATATTGCTTTGCATGATCATATAGCTGACATAGCGTTTGTGGCTCAGCTGCCATTCATCATTTTCATACATGTTATGCTAGATCATTGCTAGAGGCATTCATATAGAGTCATATTTTGTAGTATTGAGTTGTAATTAAATAGAAATGTGATGATCATCATTATTCATTATTAGAGCATTGCCCCAGTGATGAAAGGATCATGGAGACCATGATTCCCCCACAAGTCTGGAGTAGACTTCGGACTAAAAGGAAAGGAAAAAAAAGAATGAATGAAAAAGAAAAGAAAAGGGGCATGCAAATACCACACTTGTGCTTCAAATTAGCACCATGTTTTTCATATAGAGAGTCTCCTATGTTGTCACTCTATATACTAGTGGGAATTTTTCATAGTAGAATTTCAGGCATACCCACATAGTCGTATTGAGCTTTCATACACTTATAGCTCTTAGTGCATCCGTTGCATGGCAATCCCTACTCCTTGCATTGAGATTAATTGATGGGCATCTCCATAGCCCATTGGCGTCGATGTGAGACTTTCTTATTTTTTGTCTTCTCTATATTTACTCCTATCATCATACTCTATTCCATCGATAGTGCTATATCCATGGCATACCCTCACGTATTGCGTGAGGGTTGAAAATGCTTAAGCGCGTTAAAAAGTATGAACCAATTGCTTGGCTCACGCTGGGGTAGTACATGATTTATACACTACTAGGAAAAGGGCTATAGATAGGAATGATTCTAATGGCGCACCAGGTAAGTAGTGCGCCACTACTATATACTAATGGCGCACCGGTTGCTCGTGCGCCATTAGTGTGGAAGACACTAATGGTGCACCGTGATCACGATGCGCCACTATTATTGATTTTTTTTCCATTTTTCCATACAAACTAATGGCGCAGGAGTGGCAAAGTGCGCCATTACTAGTTAGAACTTGTAATGGCGCACGACCAAGACAGTGCGCCATTAGTATATAATTTTTTTTACTTTTTTGCAAACCTACTAATGGCGCACTATGCCAAAGCCCAGTCGTATTTATACCCGAAGCCAAATCCAAGACCGCGGGCACAAACGTCACCGCGAAAAATGAGCCATGGGTACTGGCTTCCCAAGGGGACCAATGCTTCTTCATTACCGACCCGCCAAAGCCCAGTCGTGTTGTCGTGAGGAGAGGCAAAAGGAAGGTCATCGGAATGGATGGAGTAGCCAATGAGCAAGACTTTGACAAGTACGGTGACCCAAAGATCGAACATGACGACGACGGTGAAGTAGCAGCACACACCACAAGAAGAAGCAGGACCGCCCTACCTAAAGGACGTCCGTACGTCTGTTCCACAGAAGAACACTTGATCGATTGTATTTAAATCGTAGTCTTCATTTCTCGATTGTATTTCATGGGCACTTTTTGATATCATGAATATTTTTAAATTTCATGGGCACTTTTTGAAATCATGAGGACACTTGATCTCGATCCCCCTCCATCTCGATCTCGATTCCACCTCCATCTCGATCTCGATCCCCGCACCCTCCCCCGCTCCACCGCCGCCGCCGATGATATTTTCAAGTAAGAAATTTGAACATATTTTTTAAAAAATTATTACTATTTTTATAAAAAAAATATTACTGTTATGGTTTAAACAAGTTTGAGCATATTTAAACACAAATAAATATAAAAAAACAGCATTTAAAATGCATAAAAAAATATTGGGGAGCCTGGGAATCGAACCCAAGACCTCCTGGTGTGTGTGCTGCATGCTGACCAATCGGGCTAGTGGGTGGGTTCTGTTGTATATAGGGTTAGGTTGTAGATATGGTTAGTGGGCTAGATTAAAACAAAATTCTAATGGCGCACCGAGGGCTGGTGCGCCATTAGAATAGTCATACTTATGGCGCACGACTGGACGGTGCGCCATTAGAACCCTCCCCCTAGCTATCCTCCCTCCCTCTCGCCAGATCCCCTTCGACACTCTCTCTGGCCCTCGCCACCAGATCCACCCGCGCGCTGCCCCGACCCAGGCCACCGCCGCCCCCGCGCCTCCGTCTCCGTCACCGCCCCTAGTCAGCCCCTGCCCTGCCCCCCATCGCCGTCCGCTCCCAATCCACCCCCTCCCTCGCCTTCACCGCACCCACCCACCCCCTCCCTCGCCTTCCCAGCCCTTGAGCTCCACCGTGCGAGGCGACAGGCAAGGCGGCGGGCAGAATCTGCTTCAACACC
>NW_021280548.1:10307-20855 GCF_002162155.2 Triticum dicoccoides
AAAAGCAAAGTTGTTCAACCACATAACTACAAACTGAGACACAGTATTAGGGGTCATCCCAATACCACAAACAACTCAATATCCCCAGTAGTAGGGGTCATCCCAATGATCCTCCGCCTCTTGCCAGAGCTCCAAACCTTCTTTGGTGATTTCGATTTTCTTCCATGCCTCGTAGGTGACGTACGCATCTTTCATGGCGTACTCGATGAGCTTGTTTGGCAGTGGGCTGTCCCCCCATAGTAGGTGGTCCGATTTCCTGTCGATCTTCTGCTTCATTTCCTTGTAGGATGGGTGGATGAGGCTGCCTGCAAACTCAGCCAAAGACTGGCACTTCTTTCCATAGTTTGGAACTCTCCATTTCCGCTGCAAGTCGACGTACTTGTCGGGGTTGATCTCTAAACCAGACAACTTCAGCTTCTCCTTGTCACCTCCAATGGAGAAACCAACAAAGGTGTACAGCTTCTTCTCCTGCAGGAGCGGGCGGAGTTCCTTGGGCCTGCATCAAATTAATTTGGTGCATCAAATTCATCTACTTCAAAAACTTCAGAAACTACAGAATTAAAATGGGTTCAGTTGAAGCAAAATTCAGTTAAAATAGCATCTTCAGTTCTGACCAAAATTCAGTCAAAACAGTATGATCACAACAACTACTAAATGATCACAACAACTACAAGACAACATTCTGTATGATCAAAACAGCAAGCATAACATCTCAATGATGTATTTTTTTGCAATCTTTTGCATTACAAGACAACATTCATAACAGCTACTAAATGATCACAAAAACTTCTAGACAACATTCTGTATGATCACCAAAAAACTACTAATTAGACAACAACTTCATAACTTCAGAACTAGTATTGCATCTACTTCAGAACATCAGAACTATTGCATCTACTTCAGAAACTTCAGAAACTTCAGAAACTACTAATTAAAACGAAACTTCAGAACTTCAGAAACTTCAGAACTTCAGAACTAGTATTGCATCTACTTCAGAACTTCATAACTATTGCATCTACTTTAGAAACTACTAATTAGACAGAAACTTCAGACCTGGATGTTTTTACCATTTGGTTGCCGCGGTGATGTGGTATACCAGGACGAGATCCTCCACGCATAACTGCAGAACTGCAGCAATTTGCGGAGGTTTGTCTTCCCTGGTATACTCGACATCAACGCCGATATTCCGAGGAAGCATGCCGCCGAGCCTCCTCCTCATCTTGCGGATCATCTTGTCGGCTTCGTCTGGATTGCTGGTGCATACGACATCTAGCGGCTCCTTCAGGTGGATATCAACCTTGAGCGGCACGGTGTAGTCCCGCTTCTGCCTGGGGACTGGAACGTCATCGTCGACCACCAGCGGCTCCTTGCTAGACGCCTCACCACGGTGATGCTTGGCAGACGGAGGGGAGTTGCTCCATGATGCCTCCGCCATTCTCTTGGCAGATGGAGGGGAGTTGCTCCACGATTCCTCCGCCATTGCCCTCCTGGCCAGCGATGGTGGAGGCAGAGGGGAGTTGCTTGATGCTGGAGGCAGAGGGAGGTAGAGGGAGGAAGATGGAGCGGCAATGGAATGAGGGAGGCAGAGGGAGGAAGATGGAGCAGCAATGGAATAGGAGGGGAGTTACCTGGACGTGGGAAGAAAACCCCCTCTGCGTCGTGGGGAGTTGCCAGTGGAGGGGAGACGTGGGGAGTTGCCTCGAAAAGTCAAACGTCCTGCCCTTTTGAGGGGAGACGTGGGCCCTCAAAAACTATGGAGGGGAGACTTGGGCCTTCCTGTTTCTAAAAACTACACCTATATCTGACGAAACTGAAGGTGTTCTTCAGCAGCTGATTAAAATTCAGTTAACAACAACATCAGTAAAATTCAGTTAATTAACTCAAGAAGAGAACAGAGAAAGTAGAGAGAAAGAGGAGTACTTGCATTAACTGAAATGTTTTACTTTAAACGTGCATGCATTCTTTGCTTGTTTATATATATTCATACTGATGCAGTTACTTGCATGGGCCTGGCTGATGAAGAAAAACTTTATATATATTCATACTGATGTTGACTCTATAAATCATACTTATTGGACATGTTTTATGTGTTGATCCATCAATTGATCACATTGAGAAAGACCATCGTGTCTCCGACCATTTTGCAAAGGTCATGTCTCCGACCATCGTGTCGTGATGAATTTGCAGGTACCCCGAGAGGCCCTTGAGTTTGTTGGAATGTTGATTAACTTCCGTTCCGGCAAATTCGGGTACTCCATATGTCCTATTTTCAGCAAAGGTCATGCTGAAATTTTCCTTGCTGCATTAAACCATAGGTGGTAATAGAGCCAAGTGATTAGGCCCAACTTAGAATTCTCCTTAGCATCGATAAACCCTAGATGATAAACCCAACATAGGTGGCAATAGAGCCAAGTGATTAGGCCCAACCTAGGGTGCCTCGGCATCGATAAACCCTAAATGATGAAAACTTAACTTGGCTGCCCCGGATGCCTCGGTGTCAATGAGAACCTAAATGATGTACGCTTAGGCTTTTAGAGTGCCTCGGCATCGACAAACCCTAAATGATGAAAGCTTAGGCTTTTAGGGTGCCTCGGTGTCGACAAACCCTAAATGATGAGACCATGATCTTGTTCCTTGACAATAACCAACTTTTTGACCAAACTTTTTTCCTATTTAGAGCGAAACATGGCCCACAACGATGAGGCCAGTGGTTCGGGCGGCAAGCAATTCTGGGAGCTGTCCCTGGAGATGGAGGAACAACCTCACCGCTATGAGGACGCCGCGGAAGACACCGATCCTGATTACACAACCCCTAGTGGCGTCGGGGATGACACCACTGATGGTGCCGCCGAGGATGCCACCACTGATGATGGCGGCGCACACACAGATGGCAGCCAATCGAAGAAGCAAAGGAAGGACCGACGTCCGAATGCGCTCCACACCGTCAAGGAGGAATTCACTCAAGTACAAGGGTAAGGTTCCCGGATTCTACGATGACTGGGAGGAGTGTCGGAGACAGGTTCACCATTTCAGCGGTAACAGTTACAAAGGGTACACCACTAGGGCGGAGGCCGAATCTAGATATGCCCGCTATCTAGCGGGAGAGAGGAGGGAGCGTTGGAGGAACCGGATGAGGACCAGTTTGATCGCGATGATGCTCATCGTGATGACCACAACTCTCTTTTATGTGATGGCAGTTTAGATGATCGATATCGACTTGTAATGTGAAGACAAACTCGATACTCGCGGTCTTGAGACTTGTAATGTTTTATCTTTGTTCGGTCTTTTGAATTCGGAGACTAATATGATGAATTGTATTCGGAGACTAATCTTCTATTGTATTCGATGAATCTGATGTTGCTGTGTGCTGCTGTCTATATTCTGTCCAATAATATATTTTGTAACCTGTGCAAAAATCCAAAAAGCAAAAAAAAACCAAATATTCAAGAAAAACAAATATTCATACTAATGGCGCATGAAGGCAGAGTGCGCCATTAGTGTGCCAAAGGATACTAATGGCACATCAAGGCAGAGTGCGCCATTAGTGTGACAAAGCACATGGTTACATATGGCCCCCCGGGAGGCATACTAATGGTGCATGGAGTTACACACTAATGGCGCACTGCCAGGTGCGCCATTATTATACCAGATATTAATGGCGCACCAGTGCTGCGCCATTAGTAAAAAATTCTAATGGCGTGCTACTAATGGCGCACCGGTAGTGCGCTATTAGTAGGCAAAACCGGTGCGCCATTAGTAGGCCTTTTCCTAGTAGTGATACTTTGAGCTGAGAAGACAGAGCATGACAAGGCTATATGACTTTGTATGGATAATGTTCTTTAGCATTTCATATTCTGAAAGACATGATTGTTTCTTGGGATGCATGAGTATTGATGTCTTTATGTCAAATTATAGACTATTGCATTGAATCACTTATCTCTTACTCCCTCCGTTCCTTGATACAAGGTGAATAGATTTTTGAGAAAAAATCTGAAATATAAGGTGTATTGCGTTGCATCACGTGTTTGTATAATTTTTTTATGGAATTGATTACATTTCCTTTTGTCATGCAAGCTCCTCTATTTTCTCATGTCAATTAGTCAGGTGTAATCTCGCCCAAAAATTGTGAAATTTTTCCTCCACGTGCATTCTTTACTTTCCGTGCCAAAAACTATACACCCTATATTTAAGAACGGAGGGAGTAATATTCATGCCATGACTAGACATATGATCAAGTTTATGTTAGGTAGCATTCCACATAAAAAATTATCTTTTTTACCATTTACCTACTCGAGGACGCGTAGGAATTAAGCTTGGGTATGCTGATACGTCTCTGTCGTATCTATAATTTTTAATTGTTTCATGCCAATATTGTTCAACTTTTACATACCTTTGGCAACTTTTTAAATGATTTATTTGGACTAACCTACTTATCTAGTGCTGAGTATCAGTTCCTGTTTGTAGCCTATTTTTGTATCACAGAAAATCCATATCAAACGAAGTCCAAACGTGATGCATCTCCGCGAAGAATTATTTTGGAATATTAGTGATTTTCGGGAGTTGGAATCACCGCAAACGGAGGCCCACACGGATCACAACACACCAGGGCGCGCCACTAGGCCCAGGCGCTCCCTGGTGTAGCGTGCCCTCCTCGAATGTCAGTTGGAGCTCTACTTCGGGCACAAGGAATCTTATATCCGGAAAACTATCGTGTAAGAAGATCAGCCTAATCGGAGTTATGGATCTCCGGGAATTCAAGAAACCGTGAAGGGCCAGATCTAGAGAGCGCGAAACAGAAGAGAACAGAGAGGGAGATCCAATCTCGGAGGGGCTCCTGCCCCTCCGCCACCATGGAGGCCATGGACCAGAGGGGGAACCCTCCTCTCATGTAGGTGGGAGGCCAAGGAAGAAGAAGAAGGAGGGGGGCTCTCTCCCCCTCTCTCTCGGTGGCGCCGGAACGCTGCCGGGGCTAGGATCATGACGACGATCTACATCAACAATCTTGCTACCGTCAACACCAACTTTCTCCCCCTCTATGCAGCGGTGTAACACCTCTTCCCCCCGCTGTAATCTCTACTTAAACATGGTGCTCAACTCCATATAATATTTTCCAATGATCTATAGTTATCTTATGATGTTTGAGTAGATCCGTTTTGTCCTATGGGTTAATCGTGATCTTGGTGGTATGATATTGTTTTTTATTTATGGTGTTGTCCTACAGTGCCCTCGTCTTGCAACATGATGGACCCCCGCAGTTGGGTGTTGCAATATGTTCATGGTTCGCTTACAGTGGGTTGCGAGAGTGGTAGAAACTTAAACCCGAGTAGGTGGGGTATGTACACTAGTAGAAAACACGGCTTACGTTCAGGCAAGATAAGCCCATTAGTCCCGGTTCAGTCACGAACCGGGACCCATGGGCCCATTGGTCCCGGTTCGTGAGGCCAGGGGGCCTGCCGGGCCTCGTCAGGACATTGGTCCCGGTTCGTTTGGCCCCTTAGGTCCCAGATGGTAGGACGAACCGGGACCAATGGGCCTCGCTCCTGGCCCACCACCATTGGTCCCAGTTGGTGGCTTGAATCGGGACCAAAGGCTTCCCTTTAGTCCCGGTTCATGCCACCAACCGGGACCAATGAGATACTTATGTATACCCCGTCGCGTAAGAGCAGAGCACGCTGCTTTGAATTTTCTGGCAGGCGAGGGGAGATGGCTTTTGTGATTAAAACATTAAAAGCTACCCCGGAAGCTACCCCGCCATCCTACTGGAGAACGAGAGTGGCTTCCGCCGAGCTGCTTCAGTTGGAGCCTGTCTTCACGGCTCTTGCTAGCTACCCCGTGGATGCTATCACAGAGTCTCAACTTTTCCACCTTATGTCGCAATGGCAGAACTACAAAGTTAAGGCGGTTGTCCGCTCTCTTCGACCTCCAGAACCCGGCGCAACTTTTCACTATCGTCCAATTCCAGAAGGATATGCTACGGTGATGGTGGACGAAATAACAGAGGGATTTGAGGAGCTCGTGCTTGACCACCCTACCGGTGAAGGGGAGACTAGGCTGGGTTCTGCTCTGAAGACTCCATGCCTATGGCGGAAGGAGCTCATCAACCTTCCGAACTGGACACCTCGCCTCCTTGTCCTCCTCCGGTGAGTCAGGGCCCTCCGCCTCCTCCTCCGCCTGCTCCTCCGGCGACTGATCAGGGCACTCCGCCTCCTTCTTCATCGCGTGGCGGCAATCCGCCTCCTTCTCCGCCTGTGCCGGCGCGTCCGACCGGCCAGCCTCCTCCTGCTCCGCCTCATCAGCAAGGGTGGAAGAGACCCTCCGCGGCTCCGGCTGCTTCGGCGCATCGTAGTCCTTCTCCTCCGCCTTGTAAGCAATGAAAGAAGAAAGACGCAACCGCTCGGCCTGGCCCGGCGTCTAGCAGTACAGCCAGAGGCGGGAGGCAATACAGATTCGGTCCATCGCTCAAGACTCCAGAGAAGTTACCATACGAGATGACCGAACACGAAAACGCGGAGATCTGTCAAGCCCAAGTGAAGGACAACTTTGAAACGCAAAGAGCTAAGAAATATCCACCTCCGGAGGAGAAGATAGATCCGGTGAAAGCGAATCACACTTTGGATGCCCAGCAGCGACCACCACCGTCTCCGCTGCAAACCAACTATGAGCGCATTACTGAAAGGACATATAAGGAAGCGAAGAGGTTAGGAAGTACTTGCAATGACAAAAGGTTACAAGAATGAAGAAGAGGGAAAAATTCCCCAGCTCGGCGAACAAGCGAACCAATCGTGCCCCCCGCTCAAGGTGTCTAGCAATAGCGTCGCTAATCATTCGGGGATCTTGCCCGGTACCAATCATGCAGATTACATGCATGACGACGACGCACATTTTGATATAATGGAGGTGGACGAATTCAAATATGAGTACGGGAAGCCTCTCGTCAAAGATGGAACTACTCTAACAACGATGATGCAAAGATTCCATGATTGGTACATGGAAACCTACAGAAAGTCTGGGAAGAAAATCGATACTTTGACGTTCAAAGTTAAAGAGGATCAACATGACCTCGTTGGAATTGAGTAGTTGTCTATTCCAGTTTTTCAATCAAAAGGTCCTCGATAAATTAACGGTCACTTGCTACTGTCTGTAAGTACTACTTCTGTCATTAAGTCTCTATATATAGCACAGCTCTTTCGTTGCATGTATATATAATTATCCTCACTATATTATGCAGATTGAAGATCGTCGAATGCAGAAAAGCTGAAATGTATGATATTGGGTTCATTAACACAAATCTCATAGATGAATATACGGTTACATTTCATGCCAAAGAAACCGAGGACAACTTGCTACGATCATTGTTAATAAATCGAAACAAAGATACAATACTCTTTCCTTACAACTTCAAGTGAGTGTTACTGTCTTGTGCACATTCGGTTTCCCTTAATTATTACTCGAGGTTATAGTAATTAATGTAATTGATGAGTTATGCATGTGTGTGCAGGTTCCACTATATTGTCCTAGAGATTAAGCTTGAGCAGGGACTAGTAAACGTCTTAGACTCGAGACGAAAAGATCCCGAGGACAATGCGGACATGTCTAAAAATGATCGACAAGTTGAACCGATAATTATCGCACCATATCGGCAACTTTGTTCATTTCATGATATCAAGTAATAGTTTCCTTTGTTTCGCAGGGTTTGGAAAGTATTTACCGCACAAGTTTCGGGACTGCCACGAATCTGCGATGGAAATACCCGAATGTAAGTTCTACTAGCTAGCTAGTTCCGTGCATCTCCCGTTGATTCTAGCAACTTTCATCGATGCCATTTATAATGCTTAATTATCAGTTTGATTGACCTGTATTTCTCGTAAAGTGCTTGTGGCCAAGAATAGGCAGGGCTGCTCTAGAAGAGAATATGAAGTGCATAAGCCAAAAATATTCACAAGTTTATTTATTACCATCATTTCTGTTGAGTTTTATTCATATATATGTATTGACCCCCTTATTCAAATCAGATGTGGCAGATGCGCAATGAACTCCTACCACAAGATCGCATGCGAGCAATTCAAGAGGAATTGGCTGGATTCTTTCTTGACCACGTCATCAATAAAGCCGGAGAATACCATGCATGTGGAAGTTGAGTTCATATGTTAGGGTATTGTAAGAGATCTTACACATTATATATATATATATATATATGTAGCCAGTACCGTCGGTCAGATATACGAAAACTTGTTGTTCGACCAATCTCTTGGAGAAGGAGAGGTCGATCACTTCTCTTTGTATATGTTCATGAGGACCTTCTGTACTTAATAGTTTCCTTCATTTTCTTACTAGCTAGCTAGCATGTCGAGTCCTCTCTATACATATAGTACATAGAGTCGACCAAGCACGGAGATAAGATAGGACACTTCTCTCTATTTGCTAGCTAACAAAATATATGAAACCCCTAAATTAACCCTACAAAACCCCCAAAACCCCCAACCCCCCCCCCTTCAGATTTTTTTTCCAAAACCCCAGCCCCTGAACTGCTGATGCGTGGAAGCCTTTTGCTCCCGGTTGGTGGCACCAACCGGGACAAAATGTCCTCCTACCTAGGCAAGCGGCAGCGGCCACGGGGAGCCCCATCCGTCCCAGTTCCTGGGCGAACCGGGACTAAAGGTGTAGGGCTTTAGTACCGACCCTTTACTCCCGGTTCGACAACCGGGGCGAATGTCCCTCACAAACTGGGACGAATGGGGCTTTTTCTACTAGTGGACGTATGGGAGTAAAGTGGACTTCCTACTTAATGCTATGGTTGGGTTTCACGACCTTAGTGATCTTTTGTAGTTGCAGATTCTTTCTAGAGTTCCAATTATAAGTGCATATGATCCAAGTAGAGAAAGTATGTTAGCTCATGCCTCTCCCTCATATAAAATTACAAGAATGATTACCGGTACTTGTTATCGATTGCCTAGGGAAAAATGACTTTCTTGGTTACAAAAGCTATCTACTTTTATTACCATGCAATTTATTCTTTGTTTTATTCTCGCATAGTACTCGTAGTTTTATTCTTGTAAAATAGTTTCATAGTTGTTTTAGGTAAAGCAAACATCAAGCATGCGTAGAGTTGTATCTGTGTTCGATAGAACTTGAGGGAATATTTGTTCTACCTTTAGCTCCTCGTTGGGTTCGACACTCTTACTTATTGAAAGAGGCTACAATTGATCCCCTATACTTTTGGGTTATTAGTATGCAATGATGACAAGTCTTTTTTCATAATTATGCATGACTTCTACTTCTACAACGTGTAATTTCCCTCTTTTACAATTCAACTAGTGCATCCCCTGCCATGCAAGATGCTATCTCTTGGAGAAGCCGAATTTCAAAGATCATGAGAATATGGAGACAAAGAAAGTTCACCTCAGGACCCATCATGGTTATGCTTTCTCCGTAAAGCTATACAATGCGGAGAGCTACTCCCAATTTGGTTGCTCGAATTTGTAAGCATTGTGCAAGCGTATGGTTTTCAGGTGGGTATGCATGTTACCTTCAATCTTCGCAATCCTGAAGATGACATCGAGAAAGATAATGTCGACGAAGATAATATCGACAAAGCTAATATTGACGTTTGGGTCCTTGTTTATACGCTTCTACTTCTACCTCTATGTGAGTTTCTCAATCATATTTATTAACTAATTTATATTGTTTTTATATTTCCATTGACAGCTTCTTTACATTCTTCAAAAAATTATTTGGAAAGTAGTAGACAAAACCTACTACACTGATGGCTCTGAACTAACTTACGGGGAGAAAGATCATCTTGTCCCCTTTATTATTGATGTTGAGACTATCAATAAGAATTATGAAACTCCTCCAAATTATGGTCAATACGTGTCACTAGTCCACGCGTTGAACTACATCAACATCCATGGAAATGGAATGGTAAGATTAATTATTATTATGACACCAGTGCATCTTTTGCATATATTCTTCTAAAGCTAAACTACATTGCTAACTACGTTACTATTATGCTCTTCAACAGAAAATCCCGAAGGATTGTGTTCTTGATCTAATGTATACGAAAGGTCACATTGATGTTGTTAGCTTACGGCCAAGTATGCCTATGGGTCACTATTGTTCATACAAGATTTCTCGAATAGATGAAGACCTCACAATTAAAGAATGGAAAAAAGTTATTAATGATCGTAGGGAGCTACTTGAAAGCAACATTGTGCAAAGCCCACGAATTGGAGACAGAATAATCTTCATTCTCCATAATGGAGAGTCAAGGGCTATGTTGTTTTATGCTATTTTACCATAGAGAGGGGTAAAACTCCTAGCTAATATCATGATCATGTGCTAAGAACAATTAACTAGGGTTGGTTATGACTATGATGATGATGAGTATGACTTGTTATTATGATAACAAGTAGAAGTTTTTAGATGACTATATATGATGATGATGACTATGACTTGTTATTATGATAACGATGACGAGTTATTATTATGATGATGATGCTGAGTTCTTATATGAGCATGATGAGTTATTATATATATATATATATATAT
>NW_021280549.1:0-3890 GCF_002162155.2 Triticum dicoccoides
AGCTTAGACCTCGCTTGTCCTCAAGCGGAAGCCGAAATCGAAAAATATGCCCACATGTTTAGAGATAAAGGTGTCGATAAAAATAAAATACGGACATGAGGGCATCATGATCATTCTTATAACAACAACATATATAGATTTTATCATATGATTTCTTATGCTCAAGTAACAATCAATTCACAATGTCAAGTATGGTTCAAAAACTTCATTGGGAACTAACAAGCTACAATCTAAGTCATTGAAACAATAGAAATTTATCATAACATTAGAAAGAGTCAACAATAGAGCTTTTCAGCAAGCTCACATACGCAACTACCTTGTAGTTTGCTACAATTCCTAACACTCACGCAATACTTGTGGTTATGGAGTTTCAGCCGGACACTGAGAAAGATAGGGGCTTATTGTGTTGCCTCCCAACGTATTCACCTTTAGGTGATGTCAACAATAATAGCCCATCCTAACTTACATCCAATTGGATATATATATCATGATCTTTCAAACACGAAGAGCTTGCCAAAGGATAAATTGAAAAAAAGGAAAGGTGAGGGTCACCTTGACTTAAGCATAAAGTAAAAACATAAAGTCAAAGATATGCCTTTCGAAGAGGGAAGCAGAGGTTGTCATGCGCGTTTAGGGTTGGATGCACAAAATCTTAATGTAAAAGAACGTCACTTTATATTGCCCCTTGTATGTGGACCTTTATTATGCAGTCTGTCACTTTTATTACTTCCACAACAAGATCGTACAAAGCTTATTTTCTCTGCACTAATAAGTCATGCATAATTAGAGAGCAATTTTTATTGCTTGCACCGATGACAACTTACTTGAAGGATCTTACTCAATCCATAGGTAGGTATGGTGGACTCTCATGGCAAAACTAGGTTTAAGGATATTTGGAAGCACAAGTAGTACCTCTACTTGGTGCAAGGAATTTGGCTAGCATGAGGGGGAAAGGCAAGCTCAACATGTTTGGAAGGTCAATAACAATATACTTTAACTGAGATGTGAGAAAACATAAACCATTATGTTGTCTTCCTTGTCCAACGTCAACTCTTTTAGCATGTCATACTTAATGAGTGCTCCCAAACATGAAAGGTGTCCAAGATAATATATTTATATGTGAACCTCTCTTTCCTTATCACTTCCTATTAATTGCAACAATGACCAAAACTACGTTTATCAACTCTCAACAATTTTTATGCCTCATACTTTCTATATGTGAAGTTTTCACCAACCATAAGATCAATATGAAATCTTTTATTCTTTCTACTTCCTCAAGATCATAGCAACACAGCAAAGCCCTTGACTCAACACTAATCTTTATTATAGATATCTCACGGACTCGATTACAAAAAGAAATCAAAAGAACTCAAAAGTACTTGATATCAAAACTTCAATCTACTAGATCAAGATACTACTACAAGGATCGAACTAAATAAAACGGTAAAGATAGGAGTGTGATGGTGATATGATACTGGGGCACCTCCCCCAAGCTTGGCAGTTGCCAAGGGGAGTGCCCATACCCATGTGATTATGTCCTCGGAGGTGGTGAAGTGGGAGTTGTTGATGATGTAGGCTTGTCGACCGTCTTCCAAGGCATAGGCTCTCCATCATAGATGGATGATCGAGTCTCCGAGATCCTTAAATCTGCAGCCAAACTCATCCACTTGAATCTATATTCATACTCACAGTTCTGGTTTTGCAGGTCATAGATCTGGGCTTGGAGGTGTTCGATTTTCTCTTGAAGCTTGAAGATGGTCTCCCCAATGACCTTGGCATCTAGCTTGTGGTTGTTGGTGAAGTCCGTGATCATCATCTGGTTGGTGTTGAGTCCACGCTCCACCATCCCTTGGCAGTTGAAAACTTGCTGCTCCACGGCTGTGAGCTTTGTCTCCACGCTTCCGGTACGCCTAGGTCCCTCCACATCGCGGATGTGAAGCACCCCCTCACGCATCTCAATGGTTTGAGGGTGTTGCAGCACCTCTGTGATATAGGGGTTGATAACCTTCTCAAAAAACTTGTCCTTGGGAGCGCTTGGAGACGACATGATGCTCTAGATCTGAAACAGAAACAACTCGAAACGAAAACAGAGGTTATTTGCGTGATACGGTGGTCAAAACCTTCGGGAGTCTATATAATGAATTTTTACCGACTAAAATACGTAACATGCAAGAAAACGGAGTCCGGGAGGCACACGAGGTGCCCACGAGACAGGGGGGCGCGCCCAGTAAGAGTGTGCGCGCCCTCCACTCTTGTGGGGGCCTCGTGTCCCTTTCGGACTACTTCTTTCTTCCTAAATTTTTTAAATATTCCAAAACTGATAAAAATACCAGTGGAGTTGTTTTGGAGTCGGTTTACTTACCGTACCACCTACCTATTCCTTTTCGGAGGCTGGAACTTTCTGGAAAGTGTCCCTTATGTATTCCTCCGGGGTTACGATTTCAATAACATCAGTTTCAACATTGATAGGATTACCTGAAATATAATGTTTAATTCTTTGACCATTTACCACCCTCGAACTTGTGCCATCGAAGTTGTTTATTTTTATGGCACCAGAACGATAGATCTCCTCGATAACGTAAGGACCTTCCCATTTAGAGAGAAGTTTTCCTGCAAAAAATCTTAAACGAGAGTTGAATAATAACACATAATCTCCAACATTAAACTCACGCTTTTGTATCCTTTTGTCATGCCAGCGTTTGACTTTTTCTTTGAATAGCTTGGCATTCTCATAGGCTTGAGTTCTCCATTCATCAAGTGAGCTAATATCAAACAACCTCTTCTCACCGGCAAGTTTGAAGTCATAGTTGAGCTCTTTAATAGCCAATATGCTTTATGTTCAAGTTCAAGAGGTAGATGACCTGCTTTTCCGTAAACCATCTTATATGGAGACATACCCATAGGATTTTTGAACGCAGTTCTATAGGCCCATAATGCATCATCAAGTTTTTTGGAGCAATTCTTCCTAGATCTATTCATAGTCTTTTGCAAAATTAATTTGAGCTCTCTATTGCTCAACTCTACTTGACTACTAGACTGCGGATGATAAGGAGATACAATTTTATGATTTACATCATAATTAGAAAGCATCTTACGGAAAGCACCATGAATAAAATGTGAACCACCATTAGTCATAAGATATCTAGGGACTCAAAACCTCGGAAAAATAACTTCTTTAAGCATTTTAATAGAAGTGTTATGATCAGCACTACTAGTTGGAATAGCTTCTACCCACTTAGTAACGTAATCAACAACAACTAAAATATGTGTGTAACCATTAGAGGCAGGAAAAGGTCCCATATAATCAAAGCCCCAAACATCAAATGGTTCAATAACAAGAGAATAATTCATAGGCATTTCTTGACGTGTACTAATGTTACCTATTCTTTGACATTCATCACAAGATAAGACAAACTTATGAGCATCTTTGAAGAGAGTAGGCCAATAAAAACCAGATTGTAGTACCTTGTGTGCAGTTCTATCTCCAGCGTGGTGCCCTCCATAGGATTCAGAGTGACACTTGCGTCGGATCTGTTCCTGTTCATGCTCAGGCACACAACGTCTAATAACACCATCTACTCCTTCTTTGTAAAGGTGTGGGTCATCCCAAAAGTAATGTCTTAAATCATAGAAGAACTTTTTCTTTTGCTGGTATGTGAAACTAGGAGGTATAAATTTAGCAACAATGTAATTAGCATAATCAGCATACCAGGGAGCAGTACGAGAAGCATTAATGACCGCTAATTGTTCATCAGGAAAGCTATCATCAATAGGCAGTGGGTCATCAAGGACATCGTCTAACCTAGATAAGTTGTTTGCAACGGGGTTCTCAGCTCCCTTTCTATCAATAATATGCAAATCAAATTCTTGGAGCAGGAGAACCCATCTAA
>NW_021280550.1:0-2466 GCF_002162155.2 Triticum dicoccoides
TGGGGTGTAGGTTATTCCTAAGTCGAAATCTGTGATCAACTCGACCCAACGTCTTTGCCTGAGATTCAAATCCGGTTGGGTGAAGATGTACTTCAGACTTTGGTGATCAGTGAATATTTCACAACGATTACCGAGGAGGTAATGTCGCCAGGTCTTAAGTGCATAGACTACGGCTGCAAGCTCTAGATCATGAGTAGGATAATTCTCCTCATGTGGGTGCAATTGCCGTGAAGCGTAGGCAATTACGTGTCGATCTTGCATGAGAATGCAACCTAGTCCTTGTCGCGAGGCGTCGCAGTAGATAACAAAGTCCTTAGAGAAGTCTAGCGGTACCAGTACGGGAGCAGAAGTCAGGCGTCTTTTCAGTTCCTGAAAGCTGTGCTCACATTGTGGAGTCCACTCGAACTTCTTATCTTTCTTGAGGAGTTCGGTTAGAGGTTTAGCAACCTTGGAGAAGTTCTCGACAAAGCGACGACAATAGCTCGCTAAGCCCAGAAAGCTCCGAACTTGCTTGACCGATTTAGGTGGAGTCCAATTAAGGACGGCTTGAACTCGCTCAGGGTTAACAGCAATACCTTTACCAGATATTACATGACCCAGATAGGTCACTTCTGACAACCAGAATTCACATTTAGAAAATTTGGCATAAAGGCGATGCTCTCGAAGTTTCTGCAACACCAGCCTTAGATGTTCGGCATGTTCTTCCTCGTTCTTGGAGTAGATGAGTATATCATCGAGGTAAACCACGACGAATTTATCCAAATACTCCATGAAGATTGAGTTCATTAACCGAGAAAAGGTGGCTGGAGCGTTGGTTAAACCGAAGGACATGACGGTGTATTCGTATTGGCCATAACGAGTAACAAAGGCCGTTTTAGGAATGTCCCCGTTTCTGATTTTGATTTGATGGTAGCCCAACCTCAAATCCATCTTGGAGAAGACTGAGGATCCAGCGAGCTGATCGTACAGGTCGTTGATCCTGGGAAGCGGATATTTGTTCTTGATTGTGACCAAATTGACAGGTCGGTAATCTACAACCATCCGGTCCGTACCATCCTTCTTCTTGACGAATAGGACGGGGCAAGCCTACGGAGAGGAGCTAGGTCGGATGAAACCCTTTTTCAAGGACTCATCGAGTTGTTTCTTAAGCTCGGCTAGTTCTAGGGGTGCCATCTTATAAGGTCTTCTAGCAATCGGAACGGTTCCTGGAATGAGGTCTATTACAAACTCAACATCCCTGTCAGGTGGAACACCTGGCAATTCCTCTGGAAAGACATCCGGGTAGTCACGGACTACCGGAACGTCCTCAAGGTCTGGCAAAGGGTTGGCGTTAAGAGAATATAATTGTCGCTTGGCTATTCGGGTCAAGACATTGACTATCTTTCCCGAAGGATGGGTGAGTTGAACAGTCCTAGAGAAGCAATCGATTTGGGCATGATGAGCCGACATCCAGTCCATACCCAGAATGATATTAATATCTGAAGATTTAAGGGCTATCAAAGACGCGAGGAAAACAAGTCTGTCGACTTGGATTTCATTTCCATAACTTACCCTAGAGGTCTGCCATCTAGAACCAGGGGTAGAAATTTCCATAGTGGATGGCATGTCACAGAATGCAACGTTATGCAAACGAGCATAACTTTCGGATATAAAAGAATGAGAGGCTCCTGTATCGAAAAGAACAGATGCCGGGTGGCAGTTAACAAGAAGCGTACCGAGAATGACGTTGGGATC
The DNA here is from genome assembly GCF_002162155.2 of Triticum dicoccoides. Taxonomy (NCBI): domain Eukaryota; kingdom Viridiplantae; phylum Streptophyta; class Magnoliopsida; order Poales; family Poaceae; genus Triticum; species Triticum dicoccoides. Next base: position 1,735 of record NW_021280550.1, read on the forward strand.
CTCTTGAGCTTCTTCGGCAGAGATACAGTTGACATGGCCACGTGAAGCGGTGACCGGCTTGACGTGGAATATTTTTCCTGTCGGCTTGCCATGGCCAACAGCTTTAGCAGATTGATTGGGGTTGGTCTGGGGACACTCACGCATATAGTGACCAGATTCCCCACACTTGAAACAAGTCACGGAACTGGTACGTGGAGGAGCATTGTTAGTTGGACCCCCATAGGGCTTAGCTGGAGCAGACTGTTGAACGGGGCGAGGCGCCTGGAAGGATGGCCTCGGTCTAAACCTGGGTGGCAGGGCGGTGTTGGGTACCCACACGCGGCGCTTCTGAGGACCAGCACCGGATGAGGAACCCATGTCACGGCCATGCTTGCGTGTTGCGTCATAGTCAGTCTGACCAGTTTCGGCACTGATGGCTTTGTTGACAAGTTTCTGAAAAGTTGTGCACTCATGCAGACGGAGGTCACGGCGAAGCTCAGGACTAAGGCCCTTACGGAACCTTGCTTGCTTCTTGGCATCGGTAGACACTTCCTCGGTTGCATATCGTGCGAGATTACCAAACTCCCTGCTGTAAGCATCCACAGAAAGTCGGCCTTGGGTGAAACTGCAAAATTCTTCACGTTTACGGTCCATGAGACCCTCCGGAATGTGATGTTCACGGAAAGCCTCGCTGAATTCAGCCCAAGTAGTGACATGGCCCGCTGGGCGCATAGCTCCATAATTCTCCCACCA
>NW_021280551.1:0-1473 GCF_002162155.2 Triticum dicoccoides
TACCTTTACCAAATCGTGTTCACCACACCACTCTCATTACCGACATAATCATTTCACTCTAGCCATCACCCAGATGAACCAGACCCGACACGACTCTAAGCATAGCAGGCATAGCAAGGTAGGAACAACACATACATATGGCTCAATCAACTCCTACACATGCTAGTGGGTTTCATCTAGTTACTGTGGCAATGACAGGTCATGCAGAGGAAATGGGTTCAACTACCGTAGCACACAGCAGTTTGAATCGCGTTGTCTTAATGCAGTAAAAGAGAGCAGGAGCGAGAACATGGGATTGTATCGATATGATCAAATGGTTGGTTGCTTGCCTGATGGTTTGATGCACTGATACGGTTCTTCGTTAGGGTAATCACGGTACTCCTCGGAGGCAGAACCTGTCGCGAAGGACACCGATACACAACCATCACCAAACAATGTGCAACAATATGATGCATGCATGAAACATAGCAATATGGGTGTGTTGGGCTAATGCAACTAAAACCAGAAGGATTTGAACAAATTTGAATCATAGATTCAAATTTCAAACTCAAACATGGCCTTTTAAGTGCTTTTCCTTGTTCTGTTTTAAAACATCAATTTAACTTGTTTAATCATGCATGAAAATAGTACAGATGGATAGATTGGATTTTTCTGATCATTTTTCATATATAATTTGTCCAATTTGGAGTTACAGAATAAAAGTTATGAATTTTTGAAGTTTAAATAATATTCTGGAATTTCCTGATTAAAATTAAATCCAGAAAATCAATTACTGCGTCAGCCTGACGTCAGCATGACGTCAGTGGTCAACTGCGGCTGGCTGAGGTCAAACCTGACGTGTGGGACCCACACGTCAGTGACAGGGGGGTTAAACAGGGTTAAATTAATCCTAATTACTAATTAGTGGCGCTGGGGCCCACTAGTCAGTGTCAGGGGGTTAACTAACAGTGGTTAGCGCTAATCCTAATTAGCTACAGGGCTGGGCCCACCTGTCAGGGACTCAGGGGGGTTCCTGCCGTGGTCAAAGTGGGTCAAACCCACCGGCGACGTGACGCCGGCGAGGCCCGAGACGGCGGCGCGATGCGGGATCGCGCTACAGGGCACGGGCGAGGCCGTTCTTGGGCTCGTTGGAGAGCCCTTGCTCCCGCGCGTCGAACGGTGGTGGTGGCCGTGCCTGAGGTGGCCGGAGTCGACGGCGGCGAGCTCGGCTGCGGCCGCCGGAGTTCGGTCGTGCACGGAAACGGGGTTGGAGCTCGAAGGCGAGCGAAGCGAGGCGCTAGGGATGCTCTATGGAGCCTTACGAACTCGTTGGACTCGCCGGGGTGACCAAATGGTCACCGGAGCTGCGTCGACGGCGAGCTCGGCGACGGCGGAGGTTCGGCCGTGGTGGGGAGGAGGCTACGGTGAGGGAACGAGGGGGAGAAGAGGGGGAAACGGTGGCGTAGCTCACCGCGGTTGCAGTGGGCGTCGAAG
>NW_021280552.1:0-1474 GCF_002162155.2 Triticum dicoccoides
CGTTTTGGGGACCCAGAGCGATTTCCACGATTGATGAACCCCGGGGTGCGTTTATGTGTCCGTCATCAACACTCACAGTTTTGGCCAATTCTGACCTGTTTCGCGGACTATTACTCACCGTTGTGGGGTCCCGTAGCGATTTCCATAGTTGTTGGACCCCAAGATGTGCTTACGTGTTGGTCAACAACACTCGCAGTTTTGGCCGATTCTGGCTCGTTTCATGGACTATTCCTCACCGTTTTCGGGTCCCAAAGCGATTTCCATGGTTGTCAAACTCCAAGGAGCACTTACGTGTCGGTCATCAACAATCACAGTTTGGGCCGATTCTGGCCCGTTTCTTCGACTATTACTCTATTTTGGGGTCTCGGAGTCATTTCCACGATTGACGAACCCCGGGGTGCGTTCACGTGTCGGTCATCAACACTCACATATTCGGCCGATTCTAATACGTTCCGTGCACCATTACTCAGCGTTTTGGGGACCCAGAGCGATCTCCACGATTGATGAACCCCGGGGTGCGTTTATGTGTCCGTCGTCAACACTCGCAGTTTTGGCCAAATCTGACCTATTTCGTGGACTATTACTCACCGTTTTGGGGGCCCCGAAGCGATTTTCATAGTTGTTGAACCGCAAGGTGTGCTTACGAGTTGGTCATCAACACTCCCAGTTTTGGCCGATTCTGGCCCGATTCATGGACTATTACTCACAGTTTTGGGGTCCCAAAGCGATTTCCATCATTGTCGAACTCCAAGGTGCGCTTACGTGTCGGTCATCAACAATCACAGTTTGGGCCGATTCTGGCCCGTTTCATGGACTATAACTCACTGTTTTGGGGTCCCAAAGCGATTTCCATGGTTGTTGAACTCCAAGGTGCGCTTACGTGTCGGTTATCAACAACCAAAGTTTGGGCCGATTCTGGCCCGTTTCTTGGACTATTACTCTATTTTGGGGTCTCGGAGTCATTTCTATGATTGACTAACCCCGGGGTGCGTTTACGTGTCGGTCATCAACACTCACATATTCGGCCGATTCAAGTCCGTTCCGTGCACTATTACTCAGCGTTTTGGGGACCCAGAGCGATTTCCACGATTGATGAACCCCGGGGTGCGTTTATGTGTCCGTCGTCAACACTCAGAGTTTTGGCCAAATCTGACCTGTTTTGTGGACTATTACTCACCGTTTTGGGGGCCCCGAAGCGATTTTCATAGTTGTTGAACCCCAAGGTGTGCTTACGAGTTGGTCATCAACACTCCCAGTTTTGGCCGATTCTGGCCCGTTTCATGGACTATTACTCACCGTTTTGGGGTCCCAAAGCGATTTCCATGATTGTCGAACTCCAAGGTGCGCTTACGTGTTGGTCATCAACACTCACATATTAAGCCGATTCAAGTCCGTTCCGTGCACTATTACTCAGCGTTTTGGGGACCCAGAGCGATTTCCACGATTGATGAACCCCGGGGTGCGTTTATGTGTC
>NW_021280553.1:0-1292 GCF_002162155.2 Triticum dicoccoides
GACAAAACCTTCCGGTTGCATCATATACAACTCTTCTTCCAGAAATCCATTCAGGAATGCAGTTTTGACATCCATCTGCCAAATTTCATAATCATAAAATGCGGCAATTGCTAACATGATTCGGACAGACTTTTAAGCATCGATACGAGTAAGAAAATCTCATCGTATTCAACACCTTGAACTTTGTCAAAAACCTTTTTCGACAAGTCTAGCTTTGTAGATAGTAACACTACTATCAACGTCCGTCTTCCTCTTGAAGATCCATTTATTCTTAATGACTCACCGATCATCGGGCAAGTCAATCAAAGTCTACACTTTGTTCTCATACATGGATCATATCTCAGATTTCATGGCCTCAAGCCATTTCGTGGAATCTGGGCTCATCATTGCTTCCTCATAGTTCGTAGGTTCATCATGGTCTAGTAACATGACTTCCAGAACATGATTACCGTACCACTCTGATGCGGATCTTACTCTGGAAGACCTACGAGGTTTGGTAGTAACTTGATCTGAAGTTTGATGATCATCATCATTAACTTCCTCACTTATTGGTGTAGGAATCACTGGAACTGATTTCTGTGATGAACTACTTTCCAATAAGGGAGAAGGTATAATTACCTCATCAAGTTCTACTCTCCTCCCACTCACTTCTTTCGAGAGAAACTCCTTCTCTGGAAAGGATCCATTTTAGCAACGAATGTCTTGCCTTCGGATCTGTGATAGAAGGTGTACCCAACAATTTCCTTTGGGTATGAAGACGCACTTCTCCGATTTGGGTTCGAGCTTATCAGGATGAAACCTTTTTCACATAAGCATCGCAGCCCCAAACTTTTTAAGAAACAACAGGTTAGGTTTACTGCTAAACCATAGTTCATACAGTGTCGTCTCAACGGATTTAGATGGTGCCCTATTTTAAAACGTGAATGCAGCTGTCTCTAATGCATAACCCCAAAACGATAGTGGTAAAGAGATATCATAGATCGCACCATATCAAATAAAGTGCGGTTACGACGTTCGGACACACCATAACGATGTGGTGTTCCAGGTGGCGTGAGCTGTGAAACTATTCCACATTGTTTTAATTGAAGACCAAACTCGTAACTCAAATATTTGTCTCCGCGATCAGATCGCAGAAACTTTATTTTCTTGTTACGATGATTTTTCCACTTCACTCTGAAATTCTTTGAACCTTTCAACTATTTCAGACTTATGTTTCATCAAGTAGATATACCCATATCTGCTCAAATCATCTTGTGAAGGTCAGAAAACAACGATGCTTGTCACGAGCAACA
>NW_021280554.1:0-1104 GCF_002162155.2 Triticum dicoccoides
ATCTTACTGAAAATGAGGCTTTTCAGTCATCTTGCCCATGTGGTATGATTTGCATATCTCAAGTGATTCAAAATCAAGTGAGTCCGAACGATCCATTTGCATGGAGTTTCTTCATGCATATACACCAATAGACATGGTTCGCATGTCTCAAACTTTTCAAAAACGAGTGAGTCCAAAGATCCATCAACATGGAGCTTCTTCATGCGTTTTATACCATTATGACTTACATGGCAGTGCCACAAGTAAGTGGTACTATCATTACTATCTTATATCTTTTGGCATGAAAATGTGTATCACTACGACCGAGATTCAATAAACCATTCCTTTAGGTGCAAGACCATTGAAGGTATTATTCAAAATTAGAGTAACCATTATTCTCCTTAAATGAATAACCGTATTGCGATAGACATAATCCAATCATGTCTATGCTCAACGCAAACACCAATCTCGGTGGTAGAGGGAGCGTGCAATGCTTGATCATATCAACCTTGGAAACACTTCCAACATATATCGTCAGCTCACCTTTAGCTAGTCTCCGTTTATTCCATAGCTTTTATTTCGAGTTACTAACACTTAGCAACCGAACCGGTATCCAATGCCCTGGTGCTACTAGGAGTACTAGTAAAGTACACATTAACATAATGTATATCCAATATACTTCTATTGACCTTGCCAGCCTTCTCATCTACCAAGTATCTAGGGTAATGCTGCTCCAGTGGTTGTTCCCCTTATTACAGAAGCACTTAGTCTCGGGTTTGGGTTCAACCTTGGGTTTCTTCACTAGAGCAGCAACTGAATTGCCGTTTCATGAAGTATCCCTTTGTTCCCTTGCCCTTCTTGAAACTAGTGGTTTCACCAACCATCAACAATTGATGCTCCTTCTTGATTTCTACTTTCGCGGTGTCAAACATCATGAATATTTCAAGGATCATCATATCTATCCCTGATATGTTATAGTTAATCACGAAGCTCTAGCAGCTTGGTGGCAATGACTTTGGGGAAACATCACTATCTCATCTGGAGGATCAACTCCCACTCGATTCAAGTGATTGTTGTGCTCAGACAATCTGAGCACAAGCTCAACGATTGAGCTTTTCTCCCTTA
>NW_021280555.1:0-900 GCF_002162155.2 Triticum dicoccoides
GTGATTAACTATAACATATCAGGGATAGATATGATGATCCTTGAAATATTCATGATGTTTGACACCGCGAAAGTAGAAATCAAGAAGGAGCATCAATTGTTGATGGTTGGTGAAACCACTAGTTTCAAGAAGGGCAAGGGAACAAAGGGATACTTCATGAAACGGCAATTCAGCTGCTGCTCTAGTGAAGAAACCCAAGGTTGAACCCAAACCCGAGACTAAGTGCTTCTGTAATAAGGGGAACAACCACTGGAGCAGCATTACCCTAGATACTTGGTAGATGAGAAGGCTGGCAAGGTCGATAGAAGTATATTGGATATACATTATGTTAATGTGTACTTTACTAGTACTCCTAGTAGCACCAGGGCATTGGATACCGGTTCGGTTGCTAAGTGTTAGTAACTCAAAATAAAAGCTACGGAATAAACGGAGACTAGCTAAAGGTGAGATGACGATATATGTTGGAAGTGTTTCCAAGGTTGATATGATCAAGCATCGCACGCTCCCTCTACCACCGAGATTGGTGTTTGCGTTGAGCATAGACATGATTGGATTATGTCTATCGCAATACGGTTATTCATTTAAGGAGAATAATGGTTACTCTAATTTTGAATAATACCTTCAATGGTCTTGCACCTAAAGGAATGGTTTATTGAATCTCGGTCGTAGTGATACACATTTTCATGCCAAAAGATATAAGATAGTAATGATAGTACCACTTACTTGTGGCACTGCCATGTAAGTCATAATGGTATAAAACGCATGAAGAAGCTCCATGTTGATGGATCTTTGGACTCACTCGTTTTTGAAAAGTTTGAGACATGCGAACCATGTCTATTGGTGTATATGCATGAAGAAACTCCATGCAAATGGATCGTTCGGACTCACTTGATTTTGAAT
>NW_021280556.1:0-855 GCF_002162155.2 Triticum dicoccoides
GCCCGCCCCCACTTCCGCCCCTGCCTTGACGCCGCCCCTCCTCCCCGTTCGATCCGGCTCCATCGACCCCCTTTCCTCCCTGTCCCCTCGATCCTCTTCATATAATTTTTTTTCATATAATTTTTTTTCATATGCATATGTTGATTATATGGATGGATGGATGATGTATATGTTCATTATATGGATGGATGGATGATGTATGCTTTTTTCATATAATTTTTTAGGCAGATTTTTAGATTTTTTTAGGCAGATTTTTAGAATTTTTTGTGTATGTATGTTATGTTTATATGTATGTATGTATGTTCATATGTATGTATGTTTATATGCAAAGCATATGCAAAGAAAATGTATGAATGGTCATATGCAAAGAAAAATGTATGTATGGTCATATGCAAAGAAAATGTATGTATGTATGTTCATATGAAAGAAAAATGTATGTATGTATATCTGTTTATATGTCTTTTTTTTAAATTTTTTTGTTTTTTGTATTTTTATAAAAATGTATATATGTTCTCTGTGTGTATATATGTTTTATGTTCATAGATTTTTATTTGAACATTATTTAAAAAAAACAAGCAATACAAGAAGAAGAAAAAGAATGAGAGGAAAAAGGAAAAAAGAAGAGGAAGAAAGGAGAAGAAGAGGGGATAGGAAGAAGAGGAGAAATAAATAAGAAGAAGAAAAAAGAAGAAAAAGAAGAGGAGAAGAAGAAAAGAATAGAGGAGAAGAAGAAAAAATAGAATTTTTTTTCTATTTTTTCTTCTTCTCCTCTATTCTTTTCTTCTTCTCCTCTTTTTTTTTTCTTCTTTTTTTTCTTCTTCTTCCTTCTTCCTTCTTCCTCTTTTCTTCCTTTTC
>NW_021280557.1:0-933 GCF_002162155.2 Triticum dicoccoides
TGGCGCGGCAAGCGTGCACTGGTGCGGTTGAGAGGGAGGGGTGGAAACCGCGTTAAACTCGTCTCCGTAGTTGAGAGGGAGCGGCCAAAGCAATGTACAATCGTCTTTGTAGTGGAGCTGGGAGGGGCAAGGATAAGGGACGAAGACCGGGGTAACATGTCGGATGCGATCATACCAGCACTAAAGCACCGGATCCCATCAGAACTCTGAAGTTAAGCGTGCTTGGGCGAGAGTAGTACTAGGATGGGTGACCTCCTGGGAAGTCCTCGTGTTGCATTCCCTTTTTAATTTTTTTCGCGCCGCTTGCAAAACAAAACGCACGTGTAAGTAATATATTTACCGTGTTTTATTATTTTGCACGAGTGCGGTAAGTCATAGCTGGGTGCTCTCGATTCACGGGTCCAGCGTCGGCGTTGTGGCGCGGCAAGCGTGCACTGGTGCGGTTGAGAGGGAGGGGTGGAAACCGCGTTAAACTCGTCTCCGTAGTTGAGAGGGAGCGGCCAAAGCAATATACAATCGTCTTTGTAGTGGAGCTGGGAGGGGCAAGGATAAGGGACGAAGACCGGGGTAACATGTCGGATGCGATCATACCAGCACTAAAGCACCGGATCCCATCAGAACTCCGAAGTTAAGCGTGCTTGGGCAAGAGTAGTACTAGGATGGGTGACCTCCTGGGAAGTCCTCGTGTTGCATTCCCTTTTTAATTTTTTTCGCGCCGCTTGCAAAACAAAACGCACGTGTAAGTAATATATTTACCGTGTTTTATTATTTTGCACGAGTGCGGTAAGTCATAGCTGGGTGCTCACGATTCACGGGTCCAGCGTCGGCGTTGTGGCGCGGCAAGCGTGCACTGGTGCGGTTGAGAGGGAGGGGTGGAAACCGCGTTAAACTCGTCTCCGTAGTTGAGAGGGAGCGGCCAAAGCAATGTACAAT
>NW_021280558.1:0-1172 GCF_002162155.2 Triticum dicoccoides
TAGACATGCTAAATGGGTTGAATTCATTGAGACTTTTCCTTATGTCATTAAACACAAGAAGGGAAAAGAAAATGTTATTGCTGATGCATTGTCTCGCCGCTATACTATGCTTTCACAACTTGACTTCAAAATATTTGGTTTGGAGACCATCAAAGATCAATATGTGCATGATGCTGATTTTAAAGATGTAATGCAGAATTGTAAAGAAGGAAGAATGTGGAACAAGTTCGTCGTTAACGATGGATTTGTGTTTCATGCTAACAAGCTATGCATTCCAGCTAGCTCCGTTCGTCTTTTGTTGTTGCAGGAGGCGCATGGAGGAGGATTAATGGGACACTTTGGCGTGAAGAAGACGGAGGACGTACTTGCTACACATTTCTTTTGGCCAAAGATGAGACGGGATGTTGAGCGTTTTATTGCTCGATGCACTACATGTCAAAAAGGTAAGTCACGACTCAATCCTCATGGTTTATATATGCCTTTGCCTGTACCTAGTGTTCCTTGGGAGGATATATCTACGGACTTTGTTTTAGGTTTACCTCGAACAAAGAAGGGGAGGGATAGCATATTTGTTGTCGTGGATAGATTCTCGAAAATGGCACACTTTATACCATGTCATAAAAGCGATGATGCTGTTAATGTTGCTGATTTGTTCTTTCGTGAAATTATTCGCTTGCATGGTGTGCCAAATACTATTGTTTCAAATCGTGATACTAAATTTCTTAGCCACTTTTGGAGATGTTTATGGGCTAAGTTGGGGACTAAACTGCTTTTTAGTACTACTTGTCACCCCCAAACTGATGGACAAACTGAAGTAGTCAATAGAACGTTGTCTACTACGCTTAGGGCTGTTTTGAAGAATAATAAGAAAATGTGGGAGGAATGCTTGCCTCATATTGAATTTGCTTATAATCGTTCATTGCATTCTACTACTAAGATGTGCCCTTTTGAAGTTGTGTATGGTTTCCTACCTCGTGCACCTATTGATTTGTTGCCTCTTCCATCTTCGGAGAAGGTTAATTTTGATGCTAAACAACGTGCTGAATTGATTTTAAAAATGCATGAGTTAACTAAGGAAAACATTGAGCGCATGAATGCTAAATATAAACTTGCTGGAGATAAGGGTAGAAAACATGTTGTGTTTGCACCTGGAGATCTTGTTTGGTTACATT
>NW_021280559.1:0-1288 GCF_002162155.2 Triticum dicoccoides
CGGAGTCCGTATGAAAAACTTGTGTCCATTTTGAGTCAGGTGTGTCTGTGCAGTCCGAATCTGAATCCAGAACGTGAGAGACTTGGACTCTATCTTCTCTTGGGCCAAAAGTGACGTGAGAGAACTTTTTGGACAGCAAATAAACATCTCTTTCTTCCTTATCTTCATATGTGGATTGTACAAATGTCCCATACACCTGCAATTAGACAAAACACAAAAGTCTGTGAAGTATTTTTGTTCTGGATAACATAAATAGATTATTGAATAGTTTGCACTAGAAATCACCTGACAAATATGCATATATGCAATATTTTTGGTCATATCCAAGGTAGTCATGTCCTCATCATCCTCCCCTTCTTGAAAATAAAGCCGTCCTCGGCGTTGCTTAATCTGAAATGTGGCTAACAAAAAAAGACAAGGTGTACATGTTGTATATGTATATGTCATCCATTTTTACTTCCCTTGATTTTTGCATATATGACACATGAATAGATGAGTAACTTGCATAGTTCATAAAATCTAAAGCCAAAAAATTAGCACAAGAAGTAGAAGGCATGAAAATATTGCAACTCAGTTTGCACATATAAGTGAAGCTCTTATTCATTTCAAAAGATTGACAATGTTCATCATTAAACCATCCCAACATTGGTGAATAAACCTTACTTGCATCAAATTTACATGCTACAACATGCTTAAATAAGCAAACATGCAATAAGTCATTCAACACAGAATCATCACCAAGATTAGAGGTCATATCAAAATGATTAAACATTGGTTCTTTTGCATCAATACTTAATTCAATGGGTGCACTCAAAATTGTTGGTATTTCAGTTTTTTGATCACCTGGCAAAGTCAAATTATCAACGTAGTCCTCTAAAATAGGTGTTGTGATCAAAGTAGTGGGTAGCTCATCAGATGGTGCATTCAAATTGACAAGGCATTCATCATTCTCATGTAGAGATGGAAGATCAGTACCTTTGTCATTACCTCTTATGATCAACTCAGATGATGTAGCCACTCTCGGGGGCGATGTGTCACATGGTGGAGGTGATGTAGTCCTGACAACAACGGATGTGGTTGTCATAGTATGCCTAGTAGTTGAAGGAACAATCATATCAACTCTTGGAATGTGCACCGTGCGCTTGTTCTCCTCGTGGCCAACACGTCGTTTTATTTCCTGTTCAGCTTTGCAAGCAAGATGAAACAAATGGTCCATAGGATAACACTCTTCATGAATTAGTATCTCTTGAATATCACGGTTTAATCCTCCCCAAAATCTATCCATAAA
>NW_021280560.1:0-1118 GCF_002162155.2 Triticum dicoccoides
CCCAACGAATCTCTCTACGGCTTGTTCGATCAGTCGACTGGCTCCGGAGAGACTGCATCCGAGTGCGGAAGCAGTGATCCAGCGGCGGAAATCTTGATGGTCGACGGGCCCCACAGCCCTCCTGGCTTCGCCCGTGGTGGTGGAGCAGGTGACGGCGGCGACCCTGCACGAGACTACGAAGAGTACCAGCCCGAGCCACTCGACTCTCTGCAAAGAGAAGAGCTTCGCCGCAGGAACGAGGATCCCCTGCGTATTCCCATCGCAGGAGAAACCCCCGAGGCTCGTGCCTTGGAGGAGGCGCGTCTGGCCAATTTGGTCGAGCGCACTCGACTGGAGAACCTTCAGCGAGCACTCGACGAGCGCGCGCGGCAACGAGTTCCCGACACCAGTCGACGTCAATTCTTCCCGCCGACTCAGGTATATCGAACCCCAATTCAGAATTTAGCAGCTGCGACCCGTATAGCAGAGTCCATTCAGCCTTCGCAGTCGGAAGCTGGCAGAGGTTTGCTGCAAATCAGGGATCTGCTCCGGGCAGCAGGAGATCAGAATTCAGCCGTGTCTCAGTCGCGCAACAGAATTCACAGTCGATCTGTCACTGTGAATACGGTTCAGTCGGCTCACAGCCCCAAATCGCCTCCGCGGCGCGAAGGGCGTGAGAATCGGCGAGATCAATATGGCGACAGGCTCGACCGAGATGATAGGCGTCGAGTGCCCTATTCCCCTCCGAGGGGTGGGTCTTACGCTCCTCGGCAGCCAGATGATAGGCGTCAGTACAGTACAGGGCGTAGGGTTCCAGTTGACCCCAGAGAGCCAGGCTTCGACGCGCGATCCATTATCGTGCAAGGGTTGGTCGACCGGAACAGAGCCCATCGAGGCGCACTCGACAGAGGTGTACCCACGAGCAGTCGAGTACATGTTTCTGGTCCTGAATGTTTCAGCAGAGCTATCAGAGCCGCAGTTATCCCCCCCAATTTCAGGTTGGCAACAGGAGTCAGCAAGTTCACTGGTGAGTCTAAGCCTGAAACTTGGCTTGAAGACTACCGAGTGGCAGTTCAGATCGGTGGTGGGAACGACGAGGTGGCCATGAAGCATTTGCCCCTCATGTTGGAAGGTTCTGC
>NW_021280561.1:0-2826 GCF_002162155.2 Triticum dicoccoides
GAGGGATGCAAATGCAATCATCATCCTAGGGCTATGGCAAATATGGAAACACCGCAACTCGATTGTCTTCGATGGAGCTACACCTTCAAAGAACACGATTATCCATGCAGTCGTAAGAAAGGGCCGTGTATGGAAGAAAGCGGGCATATTACAAGGAGACATGGGCGCCTTCTTTACTGAGGTGGAAGAGTGGGCAGCGGAGAGTAGATAGCTTGTGACTAGGTGGAGGGTGGAAGTAGAGTTAGCGTGCAGTGTATATATGTAATCTGTAATGCTAACGTGGACGGGCTCTTTACCCCGGCTCCTTCTATATAATATAGTACGCACACTCGTGCGTATTCGAGAAAAAAAATTAAGAAGAAGTGAATTGGCCAGTTTATTAGGAAAATTGGCCGAAAACCGATACATCGATACACACCAGCCCCGAGGCTGCGTACCTAACAAGCCGACTTTCCTGTCGCCCAAACGACCAAAGTTGCCACTCCACCACACGACCTGGAGCCGCCACTCCAGCTTACAAACGACATAAACTCACACATGTCGGCACCGAGGCCGCACTCCACACGAGTCGACGACTCTGTCGTCCACACGACCAAAACCGACACTCCACAGCACAGAGGTGCTCTCCGGAGCCGCCGCTCCGACTTCCCCGCCGTCCCTGAGGCCACGCTCCGCCTGAGTTGACGACGCTGCCGCCCACGCTACCACTACAAGAAATATGTCAACTTATGACCACCACTATTGGTCACTGAAAGGTCACAAATTTCCATTTATGACCTTTTTGTGACAAAAAACATAAGGTCAAAAGCTGGGCGTCGTAAACTGACTATAGCGACCTTTCTTCTGGAATGGTCACAAACGTTTATGACCAAAATACGTCTAATGTGGCGTTTTGGTCACTAGCAACCTCCCCAGGCCACGTAGGCATCCAGCGTGGCAATCTGACGTGGCACAAGATTCAGCCCGGTCCAATTCGAATTTCTACATGGGCCTAGCCCATTAATTCAGCCTTTCTATATATTTTTTTCGTGTCAATTTTTGGTCGAGTTCATGGGCCTAGCCCAACATTATAGCCTTTTTATCTTTGGGCCGTAGCCTTTGTTTCTCTTTTTTAATGTATGCCAATTGTCAAATTCTGGTAAGTGGGTCCCAAATGTGACGTTCTAGTTTGTGGGACCCTACTATCAAGGTCATGTTCTTTCATATTCCAATATGCAAATACAGAAAACAGACACAATATTTCAAATAACAGCAGGAAACAATCTGCTATATCATATAACATACATAAAAATGTGATCAGCATCAAGTTTACAATTAGATAACACACATACAGCCCAAGTGTATCAGCCCAAGTCTATCACAGGAGCCCTACAAGTTCTGCTACATCATATAACACACAAATAGGATCAGCTCCCAGAACTAGCAAACATACAAGTTCTGCTACAAGGAGTTCGTTACTCCCAGAACTAGCTCCATGAGGTAAAATTATGCTTCATCCAACTTTGTCCTGAATGAAATGCCAGCATCTGCACATTGTAGAACAAAATGTTTAGGAACAAAATAAAAGTAAATCAAACAGCAAAGTGTCAAAAAAACCAAAGTATTAAAAACTACAGTAATTTACTCGTAGTTGGCAGGTACACAATACCATGGTTTTAATATAAAATACAGAGCAAGTGTTTGGCTACAACATAGAATGCTGTAAAATTTGTTTTAGAATCCAGGCATGTCAAATTTTAAGCACCAGCAGAATAGATCTAACAAACCAAACCATGATCATCATGCGCATCAGGATTTATGGTTCTAGCAAAACAGTAAAGAGATGGACATACACGCATCAAGCATACAAGCTACTACATCATCATTCTCGTGACCACAGACATCACCATTCACTAATAATTCCCATTGGGAGATCAAACTATGCATCCAACAAGCTACAGCAACAGGGAATGCAGAAAAATTTATGACCCGAGATGACGAATCAACTGGGTACATCTCAGTTTGAACAACCACGATGAGACAACAACCGCATACTAATGCGGCGAATCAAATCTGCACGCAGGAGCAGCGCCGTTTGTGGCATCCACATGAGGTCGCGCAACATCAAGAACATGGCGCATGACAGCAACAGACCTAAAGATCTAGGACGGAGGGAGGGGGAGCTTACACTTGCGAATGCGGCCGGGTAGAGGTGGAAGCTGCGGCGGCCGCAACGGATGCAGAATTGAAGAGGGTCCTCATGTACCAGTAGCAGCAGCAGCATGAAGAATTGAAGACCGACCAACAGAGCCTGCAATGCAAACCGAGAGGCATGAGGAAACTGAATCCAATCACATCAAATCAAATCGAGCTGCTGCACCTTGACCTTGAGGAAAACAAACCTCATCTCATGTCATCTCAGGGAAGAATAAGAAGAAAAATATATGGCTGCTGCTCCATGACCATGACCTTGAATTGTTGCTGTTGCACCAGATCGAGGAAGAAGAAGACCTGCAAAAAAATCAATAACTAGCAATGTACAAGCATGAATTCATGGAAGGACGGATGCAAGGCCAAACATCCAGCATACTGTTTCTTAATGCGCCAACTACTTAAAAAACCATGGTAGTTCTAACCATATTAAATTAAATTAAATTAAAGGACAAAGTGAAGTCATGATGAATTGATAGTTCCATCTTATAAAGCTTTCTGTTTAGCATATCCTAAATCATAGTCTATCTACCAATATATGAATTCTTTAGTTTTCAGAACCGAGGCTCACATATTTGTGCTGATTTGTACACAGCCAAGAAAAACTTCTTACAAATAAATTCATGGAAGCATATC
>NW_021280562.1:0-1170 GCF_002162155.2 Triticum dicoccoides
TGAAAATATTGGACAGAGATAAAAATCAAACCAATATTTTTAGTGGCTCATGGACCTTTATTTTGGGCATTTGGAATTAATGCATAAATATTTGCTTTGGAAATATATTCTATATATATTAATATATGTCCAAATATTATGCCAATTATAAAGGAGCTCTGGAATAATATATCTAGCCCCTGAAAAATTTGGCATAAGTTAAATAAATGATTTAATATATTATTTAAATCAAAACAAATGTCAGAAATTAGAAAACAGAAAAAAATAAAAGGGAGAAGCTTACCTGGGCTCCTCCCTGTGCAGCCCAGCCAGCTGGCCGGCCCAGCCAGCAGGCGGCCCAGCCCGTCTCCCTCCTCTGTCGTCTTCGTCCCGACAGAGGGAGGGGAGTGTGGCCGGCGCGCGCGCGCGCCACCGCGCCACGCCACCTCTCTCCCTGCCTGCCTGCCCTCCCCTCCTCGCCTCGATGCCCCTGGACGACGCCACGCCTCCCCCCTGCTCTCTCTCACTCGCCCTCGGCTCTCCCCTCCTCTCCCTCGCTCTCTCTCTCTCACACGGCCGAACACCACCGTCGCCGCCGTTCGCCATAGCAGCCGACTCCGGCCACCCCTCGCTCCCCCGACTAGCTCAGGAGCTCCGCCTCGACCTCCTCTTCCTCCCCACCGCTCCACGGGTCTCCGGAAGCCCTGCATCGCCGCCACGTCGCCGTTCCCCTCTTCGGGCTCCGACCACCGTCGCCGTCGATTCGCCGTCTCCAGCGCGTCTCCGAGCCCGCTTCGACGCCCACTGCAACCGCGGTGAGCCCCCGAGTCGTTTCCCCCTTCTCCCCTGGTCTCTTTCGACCTCTAGGCCTTAGCCCCACCTTGGCCGAGAGCTCCACGCCGCCGGCGATGTCGCCGTCGTGGCCACGGTCACCGTAGCGCCCAACCGAGCACACTATCGTGCTCCACGCCTCACTAGGAGCACGCAGCACGCACCAACGCCTCCCCAAACCCCCTGCAACGCCGACTCCGACCGCACCCGAACTCCGGCGGCCGCAGCCGAGCTCGCCGCCGTCGACTCCGGCCACCCCAGGCCCAGCCACGGCCACCGTTCGACGCGCGGGAGCAAGAGCTCTCCAACGAGCCCAAGAACGGCCTCGCCCGTGCCCTGTAGCGCGATCCCGCATCGCGC
>NW_021280563.1:0-1124 GCF_002162155.2 Triticum dicoccoides
TGGAAATCACTTCGGGATGCCAAAACTGTGTAATAGTTCAAAAACGGGCCAAAATCGGCCAAAACTGCGAGTCTTGACGAGCAACACGCAAGCACACCTTGGGGTTCGACAAAAATGGAAATCTCTTTGGGACCCCAAAACGGTGAGTAATAGTCCACGAAACGGGTCGGAATCAACAAAACCTGCGAGTGTTGATGACCGACACGTAAACGCACCCAGAGGTTCGTCAATCGTGGAAATCACTCCGGGACCCCAAAACAGTGAGTAATAGTCCATGAGACGGCCAGAATTGGCCAAAATTGTGAGTGTTGATGACCGACACATAAACGCACCCCCGGGGTTCATCAATCGTGGAAATCACATCGGGACCCCAAAACTGAGTAATAATCCAAGAAACGGGCCAGAATCGGCCAAAACTGCGGGACTTGACGACCAACACGAAAGCACACCTTGGGGTTCGACAACAATGGAAATCGCTTTAGGACCCTAAAACGGTGAGTAATAGTCCACGAAAGGGACATAATCGACAAAAACCGCGATTGTTGATGACCGAAACATAAATGCACCGGGGGTTCGTCAATCGTGGAAATCCCCCCGGGACCCGAAACTGCGAGTAATAGTCCACAAAACGGGCCAGAATCGGCCAAAACTGCGAGTGTTGATGAACGACACGTAAGTGCATCTTTGGGTTCAACAACTATGGAAATCGCTTCGGGACCCCAAAAAGGTGAGTGATAGTCCACGAAACGGGTCAGAATTGGCCAGAACTATGAGTGTTGACGACGGGCACGTAAACGCACCCCCGGGATCGTGAATCGTGGAAATCGCTCTGGGACCCCAAAACGGTGAGTAATAGTCCACGAGACGGACCAGAATTGGGCAAAATGGTGATAACCGACACATAAACGCACCCCGGGGATCGCAAATCGTGTAAATCGCTCTAGGACCCCAAAACGGTGAGTAATAGTGCACCAAACGGACCAGAATCGGCCAAAACTGCGTTTGTTGATGACCGACACGTAAGCGCACCGTAGGGTTTGTCAATCGTGGAAATCACTTCGGGATGCCAAAACTGTGTAATAGTTCAAAAACGGGCCAAAATCGGCCAAAACTGCGAGTCTTGA
>NW_021280564.1:0-1494 GCF_002162155.2 Triticum dicoccoides
AGTATTGCAACAAACTTCAGACATCCAAACTTTGAACACATGAACCATCAATTTAAAGGCTTTTCAAAAAACCATCAATCAATTTAAAGCGAAATTGTTGGAGAAAGTAACGGAAGAACCTGCAGCAGATGAGCATGATTCTTCGGTACAGAGAATAATTGGAGGACCAATAAGAAAGTACTTGATGATTTTGGCAAGTGCGCCGCCATGCCCCACCGACGCTTGCAAGCCCACCAGCCCAGGTAGGCTGCATGGCATGGCCGGCCTCTCCCTCGGACACAGCCGCGTGCAATGGCACCGCTGCGCCGCGCGACCCAGCTTCGCCCGTAGCCTTGCCGCGTCCGTGCAACTCCTCCCTCTTCCAAGGTCCAGATCAAAGTACGCCCACCGTCGTCTTCACTGGTAAATCCTCCCAACAGGAAGTTACCACCATCAGGCTTTGTTCGGTTCCATGGGAACCAAACCTCCAGAGGAATATACCCACGTAGGGATTTGGTGACACCCGCCCCGTCACCCAATCCCCTAACTCACAATCCCTTCTAATCCCTGTATAATATTGTCTGTTCGGTTAGTCCCAGCAACCAGAAGTCATTATCCAAGAAGCAGACTAAGAACCCTAGAAATTAGAGGATGAGGGGAAGGAAAAATAGGAGGAGGAGCGCGGGCTTACCGGTCCACTGTCGGGGAAGAAGCACGCCGGCGATTGGATCATTGTGGTCGCCATAAAGCTCGCGGTGGTTCTGCTCCAGGTTGCCTCGCGCCGCCGCTGCTGTTGGATGAGGTGTTGCTCGTTGGAGAGGGGAGAGGGAGGGGAGGGGGAAGTGCCGCTGTCGTCTCCTCCCATAGCGCTGTCGTTGAACCTCCTTCTCCGGCGCCGGCGCCGCCACGAATCGAAAGAGGGAGAGACGGGTTGGGGCGAGAGAGAGAGAGAGAGAGAGAGAGAGAGAGAGTAATCGAGTGGGGGTTGCTTTCCACGGGGTGGGAGGAGAGGGTTATTTCCCGGTCATTTCCACGTGGTTTGGGAGAGGTTTGAGCGGGGTTTCATCCCGGCAGGGGCTAACCGAAGGCACATAGGGGGCAGACCGGGATTGGACCCCGGTCGGTTGGAATCCACGCGGATCAGGGGGGATTGGTGCCCAATCCCGGCGGGGTTGGGTATAACCGAACGAAGCCTCAAGGGGATGTCCCGCCAGGGCCGGGCACCGTTCCTGCCTCGAGCAACGCCGCACCTCCCTGAGCTGAGCTCCACCCCACGCCCTCCCTGGAGTGCTCCCGGGCCTCGAGTAGATTCCAAGGAGCATAGAGTTTTTAGGGATTTCACAGAAAACATTGGGTATGCCAAAATAATTCAGACAACTCAGAGGACATAACCAAACAGTGGAATAGGAGAAGAACATGTCCTGATTGCTATGGAGCTAACAAGTTCATAGCGACACAAGATCCCATCTCGGGAATCACAAACATTCGACCATTCAAAACCGATCAGGGCCATAA
>NW_021280565.1:0-1134 GCF_002162155.2 Triticum dicoccoides
CTGTTGGGGAACGTAGCAGAAATTCAAAATTTTCCTACGTGTCACCAAGATCTATCTATGGAGAGACTAGCAACGAGGGGAAGGAGAGTGCATCTACATACCCTTGTAGATCGCTAAGCGGAAGCGTTCAAGTGAACGGGGTTGATGGAGTCGTACTCGTCATGATTCAGATCACCGATGATCCTAGTGCCGAACGGACGGCACCTCCGCGTTCAACACACGTACAGCTCGACGATGTCTCCCACACCTTGATCCAGCAAGGAGAGAGGGAGAGGTTGAGGAAGACTCCATCCAGCAGCAGCACAACGGCGTGGTGGTGATGGAGGAGCGTGGCAATCCTGCAGGGCTTCGCCAAGCACCTACGGGAGAGGAGGAGGTGTCACGGGAGGGAGGGAGGCGCCGAGGGCTCAGGTATGGATGCCCTCCCTCCCCTCCACTATATATAGGGGCAGGGGAGAGGGGGGAGGCGCAGCCTTGCCCCCTACTCCAAGAAAGGGGTGCGGCCAAGAGGGGGGGAGGAGTCCATCCTCCCCAAGGCACCTCGGGGGTGCCTTCCCCCTTGAGGACTCTTCCCTCTAGGGTTCCCTAGGCGCATGGGCCTCTTGGGGCTGGTGCCCTTGGCCCATGTAGGCCAAGGCGCACCCCCTACAGCCCATGTGGCCCCCCGGGACAGGTGGCCCCACCCGGTGGGCCCCCGGGACCCTTCCGGTGGTCCCGGTACAATACCGATGACCCCGAAACTTGTCCCGATGGCCGAAACAGGACTTCCTATATATAAATCTTTACCTCCGGACCATTCCGGAACTCCTCGTGACGTCCGGGATCTCATCCGGGACTCCGAACAACATTCGGTAACCACATACAAACTTCCTTTATAACCCTAGCGTCATCGAACCTTAAGTGTGTAGACCCTACGGGTTCGGGAGACATGTAGTCATGACCGAGATGTTCTCCGGTCAATAACCAACAGCGGGATTTGGATACCCATGTTGGCTCCCACATGTTCCACGATGATCTCATCGGATGAACCACGATGTCAAGGACTCAATCAATCCCGTATACAATTCCCTTTGTCTAGCGGTATGGTACTTGCCCGAGATTCGATCGTCGGTATACCGATACCTTGTTCAATCT
>NW_021280566.1:0-500 GCF_002162155.2 Triticum dicoccoides
CAAAAAGAATTAAAAAATAAAGCAAAAAACAAAAGAAAATAAATAATGCAGAAAACAAAACAAAAAAACAACAATAAGTATTTTGTTATAAGTAGAAACAAAATAAAATAAATAAAGCAAGAAAGAAAACAAAAAAAAAGTGGAAAGTTTATAATTTTCCTAAAACTAAAAGCAAAAAGAATTAAAAATAAAGCAAAAAACAAAAGAAAATAAATAATGCACAAAACAAAACAAAAAAACTAGAAAAAAAAAATAGCAACAATAAGTAAAGAAAACAAAAAAACAAAAAAAATGCTCCCAACTGGGCCCCCACGGCCTGAATACGACTTGAATCCCTACTATGGGCCAGGATTCAGGCCAGCAGTAGGCCCAGAAGGCCCACCAGGCAAAGCAGTCGCAAGTAGGCCCATAAGCCTGCAGTAGAGAGGAGTTCGAGAGGGGTGCGGCAGTGGGGCTTATAAACCACTGCGCGCCCCTATCAACTAGCGAGGTGGGACTAA
>NW_021280567.1:0-869 GCF_002162155.2 Triticum dicoccoides
GCTCTCTAAATAAATCGGTAAATGACAGAAAATAGCAAATGATGTTAGAAAGTGTTGAAAATTCATGACGTCTCTTTGAATGGTGAATAGGAACGCAAAAAATGTCTAGAGTTCAAATAAGTTTAAAAAAATGAAGTGCCCGTGTAACATATGAGTTCTCGTTCGAAACCTTGATACTTCGGAAGAGATTGTCCAATTTGTACACGAAGTGCGTCCAGTTTTTGCCGTAAACCTCTACTCTTTTGCACGTGCACTGTGGGTGAAATGATGATACCATGCCAAGTTTCAACCTTTTCAGAGATCATTTTGTAGTGATTTTCAACTTCATGGTCATTTAGCTCTCTAAACAAATCGGTAAATGACTGAAAAAATAGCAAATGATGTTAGAAAGTGTTGAAAATTGATGACGTCGCTTTGAATGGTGCATAGGAATGCAAAAAAGTATTGAGTTCAAATAAGTTTAAAAAAATGAAGTGCCCATGTAACAGATGAGTTCTTGTCCGAAACCATGATACTCCAAAATAGATTGTCCAGTTTGTACACGAAGTGCGTCCAGTTTTTGCCGTAACCCTCTCTAGTATTTTTCACATGCCATGTGGGTGAAATGATGATGCCGTTCCAAGTTTCAACCTTTTCAGAGTTCATTTTGTAGTGATTTTCAATTTCACGGTTATTTAACTCTCTAAACAAATCGGTAAATGACTGAAAATAGCAAATGATGTCAGAAAGTGTTGAAAATTGATGTCCTCGCTTTGAATGGTGCATACGGACGCAAAAAAGTCTGGAGTTCAAATAAGTTTTAAAAAATGAAGTGCCCGTGTAACCGACGAGTTCTCGTCCGAAACCCTGATACTCCGAAAGAGATTGTT
>NW_021280568.1:0-957 GCF_002162155.2 Triticum dicoccoides
TTGATGAAGATCCAGCAGCACGACGGCGTGGTGGTGGATGCAGGGCGTCACAGCAGCAGGGCTTCGCCGAGACTACGAGGGAGAGACGTAACGGGGGGAGGTGGAGGCGCCAGGGGCTGGTGTATGAAGTCCCTCCTCTCCCCCACTATATATAGGGGTGCCAGGGGGGGCGCCGGCCCTAGTAGATGAGATCTACTAGGGGGGCGGCGGCCTAGGGGAGGTTTCCCTCCCCCCAAGGCACCTAGGGGTGCCTTCCACCACTAGGACTCCTCCTAGGGGGAAACCCTAGGCGCATGGGCCTATAGGGGCTGGTGCCCTTGGCCCATGATGGCCAAGGTGCACCCCCTACAGCCCATGTGGCCCCCCGGGACAGGTGGCCCCACCCGGTGGACCCCCGGGACCCTTCCGGTGGTCCCGGTACAATACCGATAACCCTGAAACTTGTCCCGATGCCCGAAATAGCACTTCCTATATATAATTCTTTACCTCCGGACCATTCCGGAACTCCTCGTGACGTCCGGGATCTCATCCGGGACTCCGAACAACATTCGGGTTTCTGCATATACATATCTTCATAACCCTAGCGTCACCGAACCTTAAGTGTGTAGACCCTACGGGTTCGGGAGACATGCAGACATGACCGAGACGCTCTCAGTCAATAACCAACAGCGGGATCTGGATACCCATGATGGCTCCCACATGCTCCTCGATGTTGTCATCGGATGAACCACTATGTCGAGGATTCGATCAAACCCTGTATGCAATTCCCTTTGTCAATCGGTACGTTACTTGCCCGAGACTCGATCGTCGGTATCCCAATACCTTGTTCAGTCTCGTTACCGGCAAGTCACTTTACTCGTACCGTAATGCATGATCC
Source organism: Triticum dicoccoides (assembly GCF_002162155.2). Lineage (NCBI taxonomy): Eukaryota > Viridiplantae > Streptophyta > Magnoliopsida > Poales > Poaceae > Triticum > Triticum dicoccoides. Next base: position 878 of record NW_021280568.1, read on the forward strand.
CGTGTCCAACACCTTGGTCACATTGAGCTCAATATGATGATGCATTACCGAGTGGGCCCAGAGATACCTCTCCGTCATAC
>NW_021280569.1:0-1248 GCF_002162155.2 Triticum dicoccoides
CAACTTTGGTTTCTTGCCAAACCACAGTTCATAAGGCGTCGTCTCAACGGATTTTGATGGTGCCCTATTTAACGTGAATGCGGCCGTCTCTAAAGCATATCCCCAAAATGATAGCGGTAAATCAGTAAGAGACATCATAGATCGCACCATATCTAGTAAAGTACGATTACGACGTTCGGACACACCATTACGCTGTGGTGTTCCGGGTGGCGTGAGTTGCGAAACTATTCCACAGTTTTTCAAATGTACACCAAACTCGTAACTCAAATATTCTCCTCCACGATCAGATCGTAGAAACTTTATTTTCTTGTTACGATGATTTTCAACTTCACTCTGAAATTCTTTGAACTTTTCAAATGTTTCAGACTTATGTTTCATTAAGTAAATATACCCATATCTGCTTAAATCATCTGTGAAGGTGAGAAAATAACGATATCCGCCACGAGCCTCAATATTCATCGGGACACATACATCGGTATGTATGATTTCCAACAAATCTGTTGCTCTCTCCATAGTACCGGAGAACGGTGTTTTAGTCATCTTGCCCAAGAGGCACGGTTCGCAAGTACCAAGTGATTCATAATCAAGTGGTTCCAAAAGTCCATCGGTATGGAGTTTCTTCATGCGCTTTATACCGATATGACCTAAACGACAGTGCCACAAAAAAGTTGCACTTTCATTATCAACTCTGCATCTTTTGGCTTCAACATTATGAATATGTGTATTACTACTATCGAGATTCAATAAAAATAGACCACTCTTCAAGGGTGCATGACCATAAAAGATATTACTCATATAAATAGAACAACCATTATTCTCTGATTTAAATGAATAACCGTCTCGCATTAAACAAGATCCAGATATAATGTTCATGCTCAACGCTGGCACCAAATAACAATTACTTAGGTCTAATATTAATCCTGAAGGTAGATGTAGAGGTAGCGTGCCGACTGCGATCACATCGACTTTGGAACCGTTTCCCACGCGCATCGTCACCTCGTCCTTTGCCAGTGCCCGCTTATTCTGTAGTCCCTGTTTCGAGTTGCAAATATTAGCAACAGAACCAGTATCAAATACCCAGGTGCTACTGCGAGCTCTAGTAAGGTACACATCAATAACATGTATATCACATATACCTTTGTTCACCTTGCCATCCTTCTTATCCGCCAAATACTTGGGGCAGTTCCGCTTCCAGTGACCAGTCTGCTTGCAGTAGAAGCACTCAGTTTCAGGCTTAGGTCCAGACTT
>NW_021280570.1:0-1298 GCF_002162155.2 Triticum dicoccoides
GGCCTCGGGCGTGCGGCTGCTCGCGGTGAGGATTTGGATCGTGGTTGCGGGCTCCGGTTGGTGGTGGTGAAAACGAGGGAGGGAGAGGCTGGCTGCAAGGGGATTTCGGTGGCGCGGAAATCACGCGAGGCGGTCGGAGGGAGGTGGATCTGAGACGGATGGTGGTTGGCTCGGTGGGGAAGACGAGGAGGAGACCAGGGAGGATCCCAAGGGAGAGAGTGGCGGCGGTGGGTGAGGGGATGGATGGATTGGACAGGCTAGTTAGGGTTTCATCTGAATATATAGTAAGAGGATTTTGGTTGGGGCTAATCTAGCCCCTCCGATCGCAATCGGACGGTCGAGAAATAAATAGGTAGGGGGTCCAAATAAGAAAACTGAGATGTTTTATAGATGTTAGGGGATGATCCGGACTCAACGGTGATGCGTGAGCTGTTCGGGTTCGGGGCAGTTTCGGACGCGCGCGAGGGGTCTGAGAGCTGGCAAGAGAGGTTAGGTGGTCACGGTCAAGAGGGAAGCGAAAGCCCGAATGGCCTCAGAACGGTCAACAAAAGCGAGGGAGGAACGCGACAACTACGAACGGGTGCAAGCTTTATGAAAACATGCAGATGCAATGCGCGTGATGCTATGAGATGAGATGCATGACATGAACAAAACGCAAAACAAAAGACAAAACCCAACCACGAAGGAAATATCATATCGCATCTCCGGAAAAGGCAAGAGTTGGAGTTATGAATATGGAAAGTTGTATCCGGGGCGTTACAACACTCCACCACTACGAGAGGACCTCGTCCCGAGATCTAGGATGGCACCGGAGAGAAAACAGAAGAGGAAGAGAAAAGGTAAAACTAAGTTGCTTCTTTGACAAACGAGTGAAACCAACAAACCTTGAGAGGTAGAAAACTTGAAGAAATGCCACAACGGAGACGAAAGGAATTGAAACACTCCGTTAGATAAGAGGAACAAGTGATACGACAAGAACCAAGAAGGTTGCAAAGGCATGAACTAAGAGTTTAATGGATAAGATAGAATTTGAAACCACTCTGGTTAAAACAAGATGAGAGAGGAAGAATCCGGGCAGCACTCCGGTTGAACATGGAAGGAATAGAACATGAACTTGAGAAGATGGGATGATACTTGATGAAATCAACAGCACACTGCCTCCAGAACTATTGAAAGAATGGTACAATGGGTAAAAAGGATTTCAGACAGCACTAAGGTTGAAAAGAGAGGCAAAACTTGATAAGATGAAAGAACTTGAAGAGAGCACAACACTCCGGTTAAAAGGATAAGCACGAAAA
>NW_021280571.1:0-803 GCF_002162155.2 Triticum dicoccoides
AGTGTAAAATTATTTGTACTAGGCTATAGAGCTAGTTCAACTCTAGTGTAAAATTATTTGAACTAGCTTATAGAGCTAGTTTAACTCTAGTGTAAAATTATTTGTACTAGGCTATAGAGCTAGTTCAACTCTAGTGTAAAATTATTTGTACTAGGCTATAGAGCTAGTTCAACTCTAGTGTAAAATTATTTGACGAGCTTATAGAGCTAGTTCAACTCTAGTGTAAAATTATTTGTACTAGGCTATAGAGCTAGTCCAACTCTAGTGTAAAATTATTTGAACTAGCTTATAGAGCTAGTTAAATTCTTGTGTAAAATTCTTTGTACTAGGCTATAGAGCTAGTTCAACTATAGTGTAAAATTATTTTAACTGGCTTATAGAGCTAGTTCAATTGTAGTGTAAAATTCTTTGTACTAGGCTATAGAGATGGTTCAACTCTACTGTAAAATTATTTGAACTAGCTTATAGAGCTAGTTCAACTCTAGTGTAAAATTATTTGTACTAGGCTATAGAGCTAGAGCAACTCTAGTGTAAAATTGTTTCAACTTGCTTATAGAGCTAGTTCTACTCTAGTGTAAAATTATTTGTACTAGGCTATAGAGCTAGTTCAACTCTAGTGTAAAATTATTTGAACTAGCTTATAGAGCTAGTTCAACTCTAGTGCAAAATTCTTTGTACTAGGCTATAGAGCTAGTTCATCTATAGTGTAAAATTATTTTAACTAGCTTATAGAGCTAGTTCAACTCTAGTGTAAAATTATTTGTACTAGGCTATAGAGCTAGTTCAACTCTAGTGTAAAATTA
>NW_021280571.1:813-1975 GCF_002162155.2 Triticum dicoccoides
TAGTTCAACTCTAGTGTCAAATTATTTGAACTAGCTTATAGAGCTAGTTAAACTCTATTGTCAAATTATTTGTACTAGCATATAGAGCTAGTTCAACTCTAGTGTCAAATTATTTGTACTAGGCTATAGAGCTAGTTCAACTCTAGTGTAAAATTATTTGAACTAGCTTATAGAGCTAGTTAAACTCTTGTGTAAAATGCGTTGTACTAGGCTATAGAGCTAGTTCAACTATAGTGTAAAATTATTTTAACTGGCTAATAGAGCTAGTTTAACTCTAGTGTAAAATTATTTGTACTAGGCTATAGAGCTAGTTCAACTCTACTGTAAAATTATTTGTACAAGGCTATAGTGCTAGTTGAACTCTAGTGTAAAATTATTTGAACTAGCTTATAGAGCTAGTTCAACTGTAGTGTAAAATTATTTGTACTAGGCTATAGAGCTAGTTCAACTCTAGTGTAAAATTAGTTGAACTAGCTTATAGAGCTAGTTCAACTCTAGTGTAAAATTATTTGTACTATGCTATAGACCTAGTTCAACTCTAGTGTAAAATTATTTAAACTAGCTTATAGAGCTAGTTTAACTCTAGTGTAAAATTATTTGAACTAGCTTATAAAGCTAGTTCAACTCTAGTGTAAAATCATTTGAAATAGGCTATAGAACTAGTTGAACTCTAGTGTAAAATCATTTGTATTAGGCTATAGAGCTAGGTCAACTCTATAGTAAAATTATTTTAACTAGCTTATAGAGCTAGTTCAACTCTAGTGTAAAATTATTTGTACTAGGCTATAGAGCTAGTTCAACTCTAGTGTAAAATTATTTGAACTAGCTTATAGAGCAAGCTCAACTCTAGTGTAAAATTATTTCAACTAGCTTATAGAGCTAGTTCAATTGTAGTGTAAAATTCTTTGTACTAGGGTATAGAGCTAGTTCAACTCTAGTGTAAAATTATTTGAACTAGCTTATAGAGCTAGTTCAACTCTAGTGTAAAATTATTTGTACTAGGCTATAGAGCTAGAGCAACTCTAGTGTAAAATTATTTCAACTTGCTTATAGAGCTAGTTCTACTCTAGTGTAAAATTATTTAAACTAGCTTATAGTGCTAGTTCAACCCTAGTGTAAATTTTTTTGTACTAGGCTATAGAGCTAGTTCAACTCTAGTGTA
>NW_021280572.1:0-430 GCF_002162155.2 Triticum dicoccoides
AAAGTTGATGACATGGATTTGAATTTTGCATCTGAACGCAAAAAAAGTACGTAGTTGTACTAAGTTATTAAAATATTGAATAGCCGGTATAACAGATGAGTTTTCGTCTGAAACCCTGATACTTCATAAGAGATTGTCCAGTTTGTACACGAAGTGCATCCATTTTTTGGTGTAACCCTCTCTACTTTTTTACACATGCTCTGCGGGGGAAATGATGATACCTTGCCAAGTTTCAACCAGTTCAGAGTTCATTTCATAGTGCTTTTCACTTTCACGGTGATTTAGCTCTGAAAACAAATCAGTAAATGCATCAAAAATAGCAAATTATGTCAGAAAGGATTGAAAGTTAATGACGTGGATTTGAATTGTGCATATGAACGCAAAAAAAGTCCGGAGGTTTACTAAGTTATTAAAATATTGAATTGCCGGT
>NW_021280573.1:0-1198 GCF_002162155.2 Triticum dicoccoides
GAAGGGCCTAGCTTGGAGAAGGATGAACATTGGAGCAAGAACAAGCATGGAGATGATGGCATGCGCAAGGGGAACAAGAACGGAGTTACAAGTGATGATTTCAGGACTTTGAAGCCACCATAATGGGTGCATGAAGCCTTGGACGAAATATACAAGATGCCACTTCATAAATTTCGTCCCGAGGCTATTTTAGGTGCTGCGTCACCTTATTATTGGGCCAGGCCCATGTAATTTCGAAATACATAAGTATAGGCTATTTTTAGAGTCCGTATGTGTGGGGAAACAAGAGATAGGGTTGATTTCGGATCCCTCCACCAAGGGCCACTAAATTCCCCCCTCTTCCTCCATATATACAGCCCTTAGGGCATCGTTTAGACTTTGGGTTTTGTTTAGATTAAAAGTTCGCCATAGCTGCAACTTCACGTACTTCGTTTGTGTTGAACGACCAGACAAAGGCGTCACAGAACCCCACCTTGAACAATAAAGCTTTGATCTTATATTCGCAATATCCAGATTGCAATCTCAGTTTCTTGCTTGTTCTTCGTTTGCTCGCAGGAAACAGACCCTCGTGGTCAGGTTGATCGTGCTCCGGCGTGGTCAATAACCTCTCGGAGTTGGTTTAGCGATTGCTAAGGCGCGACGTCCTCGCACGTTCGTAGTCGGATCGTCAAAGTCGACTTCCACCAAAGCGAAATCCATCATCTCATCGAAAGACGGGACGCCTCCGCCTCTATCAAGTGGTATCAGATTTCCAGGTTGCTCGGTGAGATTTTACAGTTTTTCGTAGTTTAGATCGAGTCTGTTCTTCATACCTACAGTCCACGAAAAAACCACAAAAAAAATTAGGGTTAGTTCATCATATCCGAACCAATCTGAGCCTTTGCATAATCTTTTTAGGGTTTTGCTTTGTTGAATTTGCGGTTGCATCGTCGTGTCTAGTTGCTGGTCTTAGAGTCTAGTCTTTTAGAGTTTCGAGTTCTGGTCATAAGTTGTCACGCCGCCGCCGCACCATCATCATCGCCCCTGCCATCTACCACCACCGCTCCGAATCCGTATCCATATACCACCACCAATCCGTGTCCATATACCACCACCGATCCATATCCATATACTACCACCGCTACCACCACCGCTGCCATATACCACCACCATATATCCACCACCAATCCGAGTTCCTTGCTTATTAGGTTTGTTTTCG
>NW_021280574.1:0-1190 GCF_002162155.2 Triticum dicoccoides
TAGCTTGGAGAAGGATGAACATTGGAGCAAGAACAAGCATGGAGATGATGGCATGCGCAAGGGGAACAAGAACGGAGTTACAAGTGATGATTTCAGGACTTTGAAGCCACCATAATGGGTGCATGAAGCCTTGGACGAAATATACAAGATGCCACTTCATAAATTTCGTCCCGAGGCTATTTTAGGTGCTGCGTCACCTTATTATTGGGCCAGGCCCATGTAATTTCGAAATACATAAGTATAGGCTATTTTTAGAGTCCGTATGTGTGGGGAAACAAGAGATAGGGTTGATTTCGGATCCCTCCACCAAGGGCCACTAAATTCCCCCCTCTTCCTCCATATATACAGCCCTTAGGGCATCGTTTAGACTTTGGGTTTTGTTTAGATTAAAAGTTCGCCATAGCTGCAACTTCGCGTACTTCGTTTGTGTTGAACGACCAGACAAAGGCGTCACAGAACCCCACCTTGAACAATAAAGCTTTGATCTTATATTCGCAATATCCAGATTGCAATCTCAGTTTCTAGCTTGTTCTTCGTTTGCTCGCAGGAAACAGACCCTCGTGGTCAGGTTGATCGTGCTCCGGCGTGGTCAATAACCTCTCGGAGTTGGTTTAGCGATTGCTAAGGCGCGACGTCCTCGCACGTTCGTAGTCGGATCGTCAAAGTCGACTTCCACCAAAGCGAAATCCATCATCTCATCGAAAGACGGGACGCCTCCGCCTCTATCAAGTGGTATCAGATTTCCAGGTTGCTCGGTGAGATTTTACAGTTTTTCGTAGTTTAGATCGAGTCTGTTCTTCATACCTACAGTCCACGAAAAAACCACAAAAAAAATTAGGGTTAGTTCATCATATCCGAACCAATCTGAGCCTTTGCATAATCTTTTTAGGGTTTTGCTTTGTTGAATTTGCGGTTGCATCGTCGTGTCTAGTTGCTGGTCTTAGAGTCTAGTCTTTTAGAGTTTCGAGTTCTGGTCATAAGTTGTCACGCCGCCGCCGCACCATCATCATCGCCCCTGCCATCTACCACCACCGCTCCGAATCCGTATCCATATACCACCACCAATCCGTGTCCATATACCACCACCGATCCATATCCATATACTACCACCGCTACCACCACCGCTGCCATATACCACCACCATATATCCACCACCAATCCGAGTTCCTTGCTTATTAGGTTTGTTTTCG
>NW_021280575.1:0-1600 GCF_002162155.2 Triticum dicoccoides
GCTCTCGGGGGTAGCAATGCCACCCGAGCGTCGCACCGAGCCGTCATACATGCGGGGTGGTGCGGTGGCATGTCCGAAGAGGCGACACGCGTCCCCTCACGGATGGCACCGCCGCCGGCACCTGGAGGGGGGAAACGGACGCGTCGGGTCTACACGGAGGGGATCTTGCCGTGGGTCTGGCCCGGATGTTGCTCCCAAGTGTTCCTATGGGCTGACCTAACACAACCGGGTGGATAGGTCCACTGTTCAAAGCCCGTCCGTGCAAAGTCGAAGGGCTAGATCCCGTGGTCAAACGCTACAGGGTCAGGCGGGACGGGGGCGAGGCCTTTCTTCGGATCTCACCTCACTTTGGCCTGTGGCTAAAGATCTCTAATGTGAAGCCCAAGGTGGTGAGTGGCGAACACGCTGAGCGCGGCGGTGCCATGGTGAGCAAGATGCCCAAGGCCGTTTGGCCGTCGGGTGTTTTCAACGACTCCGTCAAGGAGTGGCAGCAGCAGTGGTTCTATATCATCGAACCACGCGACAAAAAGTGGGCAGCCGCTCCAGAGTTCAGATCCGGAGCTCCGTTGCGGCTCACATCCAGGCCTGAGAAGGGCCCGAACTGGTCCTCGTCCGATGAGCAGTCACTGCTCCAAACGCGCCTTCAGGGCGTGGTCGATAGGGACGTCAAACTTGTGGATGTAGTCCAGGTGATGCTAGTTCGCCTGGTTCTCCCTTGTCAGCGCCGAGCTTGTACTCTGTGGGAGTTCGATCCTGCCGAGCACCAAACCCTTCGGGAACTTTACGATTCCTCCCACCAGGATATCTGGAAGGTGCTCTTTAAGTCCGGCAAATTGTGGTCGGGCCCCACTAAGGACCGCGGGTATCAGTTATCCCATTCTCCAAGCTCGGTAAGTCACAGTCAAGCTCTGTCTATTCATGCTCCAGTTGGCATGTCGTGAGGGAGATATCCTAATCGTGTCTCATCGTGACCTCAGGGATGGATAAAGAAAGTGGGGCGGATACATTGTCCGGCCCCGTTCCCGGAGGAACCGGCCGGACCTCTTCTGACGAAGATGCTGGTCCCCGCGCCTTACAAGGCGCCAAAGAAGGAGGCCTCCAAGAAGGTCAAGAAGACCCGGAGTGGCCTCCGTCACCGCGAGGCTTCGGACGCAAATTCCGAAGACTCAAGCGACGCTCCTTCCTCGGAAGATGAAGAGGAAGAAGCAGAGGAGGGCGAGCCTCATTCTGGAGGTGGGAAGAAGCGCGTAGCTTCCTCGTCCCTGGAGGCCGAATCGCCCAAGAGGGGAAAAGGTTCCCTCCCAGAGGCATCCACCATGGCCGCCGACGGCAGTCCGGAGTGGGATCCCAGGGCCCAGCCCCTGGTGAAGTCGTAAGTGCACAAGATACGAACGTGCATATGTGTCCGGGATTGTTTTTGGGTATAATAGTTTTAACCGTTGCTATATTTTGCACAGTCCGGCGAGGTCCCGCGCCGGCCAGTCCTCATCCGAGGATTCGCTAAGCTCGGACGCCTTGGCGAGCGAGACGCCTCCAAAGGCCCCTTCCCCAAAGTCCCGATGCGACATTGAGGTGTCGTCTCAACGGGGCTTGGACCCGG
>NW_021280576.1:0-1881 GCF_002162155.2 Triticum dicoccoides
ATTGCAAGATTCAGACAATATTTTTCTGTTGTAATATGCTCAGATCAATTCCGTTGAGGTCTTCAAATATCTTAGCAACCTCAGATTACTTCTTCTTCTCATGTCGAACGTTCAATCCTAGAAGCAATTATGATTGATCCATGTGTATACTAACCAGTACGATTCTTTGGCATACATGAGTACATGATAATGTTCCAGCAACAAATGCAAGATTCAAACTGCAATTTTTTGTAATATGCTCAGATCAATTCGGTTGATGGGGATTAATGTTGTGCGATTAAGCATGGAGCAGTGAATGTTCTTCCTATTCCTGCCTATGTGCTTAAATCTTGAAGAAAGTTGTCTGCTCATCAGGTACCATAGCAAACTCAGATTTATTCTTCTTCTGATGTCAAAGGTTCAATCCTAGCATTCTTATAATTCATCTTAGTTGATAGTAACCAATGTGATTCTTTTCCATCCAGAAGTCCGTGGTGATGTCGGACCTATCCTGAAGTTGGAGTAGGTAGATGGAGAAAGAGATGTAATGTGAGATGCGATTGGGGTAACAAAAATAATATCACACCTACTTTTTTCTTTTTTCAATTAATGAACCGATCACTTCTCCGAATCTATATGTCTCCATGTAGGAACTCTTTCAACAAATTCTTTCTTGCAGGACCTTGCGGTAACAACTTCTCCAGAATTTTGCTTGAGATGCCAGCGACATCCCATCAAAGGTACCCAGCTCAAGCCTCTTCTCTGGACACACAGGCATGTCGTCGTCAGCAACAATTTCGCGTTTGAACATAACAAACATACCGTCCACCACACCGCACCAACTTCTCTTACAAACTGCATCTGACCAATTAGTTTGCATAGTTGAACTCTACAGTAAAATGCTGGTAGGAACGACTTTATTTCAAATTATCTCTCTGATATTTCAGCTGGTGAAAATTGCAATGACCGTATATAGAACTTTACGTGAGAGTATGAGAAGCAAGAAATGAATAATCATGGAATAATACACCAGGTAAATCTAAGAATTTATAGACAGCATAAGTACATGGACTGCGGCAAGTAGAGCATGTTTGGGAATATGGAATAGAGGTCGGCGTTGCAACTTGCAAGTGCACATGGTTGTCGGGAAGCAGTGGTCGGACATTGGCCAGGGTCGAGCGCATGGTGGAAGAAATGGAGGAAACGGTTATAGAGCACCAGCTGGTGCAGATGCAGGACGCTCATGTGTGTTTCTGCATTTCTCTTCATCTACTTGGAGACACACTATGACGCTTCTAATCTATATTTACTATTGTACTGTTCTTTGTTATCACATTGACTCCATGTTGTCCTGTACCGGAAGATGTATATGATCCTGAATGCTTTTCGTGAGTGTCCTTTCATTGTTGTACACACTTCTTTCCCCATATAATATATTGTGTTTGTTAGAGCTTTATTACTAACTAAAAAACTACAAATAATTCATTAATGTTTAACTGACTACTTCTAATTTTTCCTCTTCATTTTTATTTTGCAATATTTTATCATTATTCATCAAGCTTTTCTTTTGATGAACACAAACATTCACCCTACAGTATACTTCGACAGGTCACTGGTTCTAGAAGAATCATCTTTCCCTCTTCTATCTGAGTCGCTTGCTTCGGTCACTTTTGTAAATCTAATGCTTCACACCACTATCTATTTACTATTGTGGTGCTGTATCCATACGAGCAAAGCTGTGGAAACTTATTCATTTGTTGCTACCGAATAAGGCTAATCTTTCCTTATGGTCTCTATTTTTTAGATTACAAAGTACTTATTTTATGTCGGTATGGACTTGGTGGTAGGATTTTCACAAAGGCATACGCTAAACATGAATACTTGCTCTAAATGATATCCTAC
>NW_021280577.1:0-1091 GCF_002162155.2 Triticum dicoccoides
ACGGGGGCCGCGACGGGGATGGGGGCGGCGACGGGGGCGGGCCCGGGGCGGCGACGGAGACGACGGCGGCGACGGGGACGGGGGCGGCGACGGAGACGAGGGCAGCGACGGGGACGGGGGCGGCGACGGCGATGGAGACCACGGAAACAGAGGAAGAATGAAAATTTCATAAGTCGAGTATATATAGAAGGCACCTTTAGTACCGGTTGGAGCCACCAACCGGTACTAAAGGCCTGTTTTGGCCAGGCCAAGCGGCGGGAAGCGACCCCCTTTAGTACCGGGTGGTGGCACAAACCGGTACTAAAGGACCCCCCTTTAGTACCGGTTTGTGCCACGACCCGGTACTAAAGGGATCGCGCTGCCACCCCAAAGTTTAGTTCCACCTCGCCGGGCGAAGGGCAGCCGCACTGGTTTATAAACCCAGCCACGGCTACCACTTCGAACTCCTCTATATAGCTAGCAGGCTTGTGGGCCTAAACTCTGCGCGCTGCCCTGTGAGTCTGCTGGGCCTTTAAGGCCTGTAATTACACACCTGTGGCCTATCAGGCCCACAGGGCAGCGCCCCAATTTTTTTATAGTTTTTTTCTTTTCTGCTTTATTTTCTTCTATTTATTTTTGCGTAGTTTTTTGTATAGTTTTTTCTTTTCTGTTATATTTATTTTCTTCTATTTATTTGTGAGTAGTTTTTCATCTAGTTTGCCAAAATTCAACATTTCCAGAGTTCATTTTGTAGTGATTTTCAATTTCACGGTCATTTTGTAAACGATTGAAAAATAGCAAATATAATTTTTTTTCTTTTCTGCTTTATTTTTTCTTCTATTTATTTCTGAGTAGTTTTTTCTTTTCTGCTATATTTATTTTCTTCTATTTATTTTTGAGTAGTTTTTTATATAGTTTTTTTCTTTTCAGCTATAGTTTTTCTTTCTTTTCTGCTATTTTTTCTGTTAGTGCCCGTAGTTTTCAAATTTGAATAGTTTAAATTTTGAATTATTTGAAATTAGTGTGAATTTGTTTGCACATAAAATTTCTTCGCGTTTCAAATGCCAAAACACATAACTACCCTAACTATTACAGAGATTCCCCTCTCGGTG